>NC_081773.1:13792335-14092335 GCF_963082965.1 Carassius carassius | reverse complement strand
TCTTTTTAATTATTATTATTATAATAAACACACATTAACTTAATGGAGACATTGCATTGACATCTATTGTTTTTTTATATATAGCTAGTTATAAATACTATTACCAAACCCTAACAGTGCATTCACATTAGAGGAGATTTTCTGGGTAAAAAAGGTCCAATGTCTATGGTTAATAATGCTGCTCTATCCCTACAGCTTCCCAACTTAGCAGGTTTAGGAAATAACTATGTTAATTCAGCAATGATATGTTAAATCATACTGGGACACAGACTCACCAGAGACGACTAAGCATGCTGGTTATCACCACATTCAGCACAACGAACTCGCTTAGCAGCAGGTGCCGCCGTGTCAGCCTAACTGGGGTGTGAAGGATCATTACCATGCACAGTTAATCTATTATAAGAATTTTCGAACAAAAAAAAGTGGTTGTGAAGGTGAACATTTAGGATACGTGAAAGCTTGGGTGGAGCGCTCCAGTGTTCGGGCTAAAAGACTGGAGGCTCCTAGTAGTTTGAGACAGAGCCATTCCAACATGGGCTGACTGGGAACGTCACACTCCCCAACCTCTGCTCCAGCGTCCCTACACAGAGAAACACACATTCTCAAAACCATGATATGGAAAAAAATTTATAATTTGTTTAACCTACACCTTACCTCTGAAATTTGTCTGGACACAATTCCTTCAGATCCTCCACAGCTGCTTGCAACTTCATCTCTTTCAAGCGGTTTATGCATTGTTCAACCTGAAAATTATGTAAATATGAGATCATACATAGCAAATAAATTAAGGATTTTTATCACGGCCTTGACATAATTACACAATACTAAATATTATATGCATGCATGCGATATGTATATTGAAATACTTTGTTCCCACCTGTTTTAATGCTCTGAATGGCTTGTGTTGTCTAAAGCCGTTGTTCAAAACATAAAGAAGTTCGTAAAGAACACGGATTTCTGTCTGTAGAACTTCACTACATAACAGGGTCAAAACTTTCTCACAGTCAGTCAGCAGACTTTCAATCAAGAGATCTAGACAGAGAAACATCATTACAATGTCATGTAGCCTATGTAAGTGTACGTATATGTCTAACCATAAAGTTCAGTCGTTTTATACAGCTCGTATATATACACATAACACACAACAAACACGTACAATTACTTTAAAAACTAAAAACACTGCACTTAAGTAATAAGAAAGAAATAATGTAGACTACAATAACACCAGTAAACAAGTCAACGCTACTATCTGAAGAGATACTCCATTTATAATAGACTATCAATTAATAGTTTTATTTAGTTTTATTTGACTTGCCAGTGAAGTCAAATCCTTTATCGCTGCTAACAAATTGTATCGCTTGTCCACCGTTTTACATGAATCTAGTTAACGCTACCGGATCCACGTGCTCAGATCAGTCACAGGAAAACACACTGCGAGTATTTCTTTACATGCTTTATATGTGCTCTTTGTAGTACAGTGTGGAGTAAATATAACGCTACTGGTTAAAATATCAGAACATACCAGTTGAGTCAGTAAATGGGATTCGACTCGAAGAAACGGCACTTGGAAACGGGATACAAGTTTTATTCCAGGGTTCTTGCGCCATGTTTACAGCTGAATGCCGGGAGATAAAACCAGCCAATCATGCGCTTGTACATGTGATTACGTCACAGTTCCTAAAAGGTACACACACACACACACACACAGCATTCTTTTGCGCGGCTCAAAGTAGACCAACTTTTGCACATTTTATAAATGACTTAAAATTATATGTAAATCTCTTGGAACAAACAGAAAACAAAAAAGCACTGAAAACATGTAATGCTCTGAAATCATTGAAATGTATGTAATTTGTTTTTCTCTCTTTTCTCTGGCAGCTAATGTTAATTTTATAATGTGAATATGTAATACCTCATGTTCTTGTGCCATTGAATTAATAAAGCATTAAAATAATAATAATAATAAATAAATAAATAATAATTATTAATAATAATTAAAAAAAGAAAAAAAGCATTATTTTGCTATTGGTAATTTTTCAGTTAGGAAAAATAAGTAGTCAATTAAAAGATTTGTTCTAAACAAATTACATCATTATAGTTTCATATAACAAAAATACTTTATTGAAGCAGTTAATCCCCCCCCCCCCCTAAGTTTCAACTATTAAAACGTGGTTATAAAAATCTACACATTAAAACCAAGTTTTTTAGATGAAAAATAAACCACATATAATCAAGTCATGTCAAACGCCTTTTGCTTTTAATACAGCAGGTGGAAAAAGATTAGATATTATTTCACCTGGATTCATTTTTCACATCTCAAAAAGCTGCAATTTTACCAGGAGTGTGTATTTTTTAGAACCACTGTGTAACAATTGTGTAGCTTACAAACAAATAATGAGTCGTTTAGTTTGCAAGCAAATGTCCTCTCAATATGAATAATATGATTATACTAGTTTATTAATAAATATCCCAAACAGTACTCAATTCAAATGCAATTTTAATAATAATAATACTAGTAACTTGTTCAGATGTATATATATATACAGAACACAGTTAACATACGGTAACTATAAACAGAGGGTAAGGGGTCAACAGATCGCCATCTTCTTTCATCCAAACAGTAATAACTATATCTATCTATTTATAAAGATGCATTTCATTTGTGTTGTAGTACCCATGCAATAATCTGTGAATTGACTTCCTCCAGTACTGATTCTTCTGTTCTGCCACGTACTGTGAGTCCATGGTTTGCATCCTTTACCCAGTGAACAGCAGAACGGCTTTTCATGACATGCATAACATTTTGTAGAAGATTCTAAAAAGCAAGCAAAGAATACACTTTGTATTACATTAATATAAATATGAAAGAACCTAATAGTTTCATTGTAATCAAGAATCTTACTCTTTACCAAAAAAAAAAAAAAAGTTTATTACATATATCATTTTCTTACAGTCACTTCATTTCAAACCTGTATGACTTACTTTCTTCTTGTGTGGACTATTTCTATCTATCTATCTATCTATCTATCTATCTAGACACACACACACACACATAAGTCTCACATATATCAGAAAGAAAGTCAAGAACTTCAAGAACGACCATTACTCAGTTTAAAGCCCAAACCAATTGCAAACGTCTCATATGTGTTCACCTGTTGACACATGTTATCTGCAGTGCCAGAAACAAACAGCACAGAAGTTTGGGACAGTGCACACAGGCCATGGCTCCGCTCAACATATGTTTGTGGTTTTCCTGGTACATTCAGTGGGAATGACAAACACAGAACACCTTGGACTGCATCCTTCTCTCTGTCACACATACGTTTACACACAGCAACAGCTGTACGCGAACCCATCGAGCGACCTGGAAACAAATATGCATATACAGAAAGAGATAGAACAATGCTATTATATATATATTTTTTTTTTTGCTTTTCTTTTGTAGGAAGAACTTTGAAAAATGATTATTGTCAATATTGTTCACTAGGGGTATTATAAAAAATATATATATTAGTAGTGAGTATTTTTTTTTTATAATGGTCACCTGTTTTATCTACATCATTATCTAGATCTACATAGAGAGAGACCTACCTCCCAAGAAAAGGCTGTTTGGTGCATATCTCTCATGGGTCTTTAAGTACTCCTGATGGATAGAAAATTGCAAGGATTATGTATTTAATATTGGAATTATTATTAATTTATAATAATAATAATAATAATTACATTATATAGTTTTTGTTTTATTGCAAGGAATACAGTGGTATGCGAAAGTATGGGATCCCCTTTCAGAATCTGTGAAAATGTGAATACTTTTAACAAAATAAGAGAGATCATACAAAATGCATGTTATTTTTTTATTTAGTACTATTCTGGGTAAGATATTTTACATTAAAGAAGTGTATATATAGTCCACAAAACAAACCAAAAAATAGCTGAAATTATTAAATAACCCCCTTCAAAAGTTTGGGATCCCTTGGTTCTTAATACTGTTTGTGGTTACCTGGATTATACACAACCGTTTTTTTTTTTTCTTTTTGTGAAGGTTGTTCACGAGTCCCTTGCTTGTTCTAAACAGTCAAACTGAGCTCTGTTCTTCAGACAAATCCTCTGTGTCCTGCAGATTCTTCAGTTTTCCAGCATATTTGAACA
This sequence comes from Carassius carassius, assembly GCF_963082965.1. Lineage (NCBI taxonomy): Eukaryota > Metazoa > Chordata > Actinopteri > Cypriniformes > Cyprinidae > Carassius > Carassius carassius. The sequence goes on along the minus strand of NC_081773.1, from coordinate 14,088,186 downwards.
TATATGATTTCGGGAAGTCATGGCCTAGTGGTTATAGTCTTTGACTTCTTACCCTAGGGTTGTGGGTTCGAATCTCGGGCCGGCAATACCACGACTGAGGTGCCCTTGAGCAAGGCACCGAACCCCCAACTGTTCCCCGGGTGCCCCGTGTGTGCACTTTGGATGGGTTAAATGCAGAGCACGAATTCTGAGTATGGGTCACCATACTTGGCTGTGTGTCACTTCACTTCACTCACATTTTGAGATCCATCTTTTCACACTGAGGACAACTGAGGCACTCAACACAACTATTAAAAAAGGTTCAAACATTCACTAATGCTCCAGAAGGAAACCCGATGCATTAAGAGCCGGGGGGTGAAAACATTAAGTACAATTTATATTGATCTTCAAATTCAAAAAGTTTTACAAAAAAAAATCATAGATCATCCAGGTAGCCACACAAGAACCAAGCGTTCCCACACTTTTGATGGGGGTTTGTGGACTATATGTAAACATATTTTATGTAAAATATCTTACTTGGGACAGTACTAAATAAAAAAATAATAATAACATGCATTTTGTATGATCTCTCTTATATTGTTAAAATTATTCACATTTTCACAGATTCTGCAAGGGGTTTCCAAACTTTCACATATCAATGTATGTATTTAATATTAAAATATTATTTTTTCTACTACCACTACTACTAATAATAATGATACATTTTAGAATGTATTTTTATAGTTTTGTTTTATAATTAAAAACAAATACATTAATAAAATGCAGTTACAACGTAAACATTTTACTTTCATGAAGGTGCTTCTAATAATGAAAATTAGAAAATGAAGTGCTTACTACAACGGCGCTATACGCTCTGATTCTGTATAGAAGGTTCGGCGGCCTGCAGGTGAATCGCAGACACAGAATGCCTGCGCGGGCGAGAGCGTGCGCGAGGCTCTCCAGCTGTTTGGTGCGCATGTCTCCCCCCGCGCCGTGAGTCAACACCACAGCTGTGCACTGTCCCGCGCTGACGTCAGCAGGGACCGTCAACACACCGTCCAGCTCCTTCTGCTCGAACGGGATTCTCACATTCTCCTGTGATATTCATATTGAGAAGTGTTAAAAACGAAGTTCATTAGACAATGAATGAACCAACATTGTTTTGTAAACATTCCTTATATTCCACTCCGTTCACACACACAAAAAGTGTTAATAAGTTGGATATGTTCCTATAGCTTAAATACCTCTAAAAACTCCATTTAGTGATTATTAGTTGCGTGGGTGAAGCAGGGTTGAAGCAATGGAGCTCTAAAATACCCGGGTTTCTCACACGTGGACACGTGACGTGTCGATGTTCATATGATCACGTTGTTTACAGCGCCACCTGATGTAAAGGAGTGAGCAAGCGCCTCAGTTAAGATTGCTGAAAATGTTAAAACATGTCTTTATGATCAACTAAAAGCAATTTTTAAGAAATGTAAGTTTGTTTGGTTTGAAATGAAACAATAGAACACTAGTTAAAACTTTAGATAGGAACAACCAGAGTATGTTGTCACTAGTTCTCAGGGTGTTTAAGTCAATTTCTAAATAAACCTCATAAAATATTTTAACTATTAGCTACTAAATAAATAAACAAATAAATAAAAGTGAAACAAATCAAACATTCCCACTGTTAATCTAATTATTCTGTTATAATTAATTATGAATAACTGATTTATTCTGTTAATTATTCTTGTATAAATTTTTGTATAGAAATGTATAGTAATTCTACATTGAAATTTATAAGCAAGCCCATCTATCAAATTTCTAAATAAATATAGACCAGACGAAAAAGAATGTAGAAACACAAAGATTTAATACAAAAAGAGAAACATTCAGTAAAGGCGTTGCAGTCACAAGACACTTGATGCACCAAGTCTGTGGTCTCGGAAACTTCTTTTTCTCTAAATCCATCTAAATTGAATGGCTGCTGTTACATAACACAACACGTGGTCTCTCACAGCTCATCTCTGACCTATGCAAAAACAAAACAAACAATTAGAAATGTTTGATCTTATCCAGAGCAAATTCATTGAGGACTAAAAGAATTCATATAAACATTTTGTCAGAGTAATCTGCTGATCAATCCATGTCATAAAAAGTGTATTGCCCTCATAAACCCAGTTTGTGTGCTTTAAATCCATCAGATACTTAATTAAATGTATTGTACAGTATGATGGTAATTTTCACCAGACTGTTATTTCTTAACAATAAATGTCTTATTCAGCTAAAAATTCAAAGCTGAACAGAAGTCTTTATAAATTGAAATCTTTGTATGGACAAAAAAAATCTTATTTGCATAATCCGAGTTTGGTTAGGATATTTTATTTTAATGGAATGTAGAAATATTGTACTATTATTATACACTGATGACTATTATTATCCTCAGTATGGCCAGTACAATCTCTGTTATTGTGTAAAATAGGTTAAATGAATACAAATGAATATATACCCATTATCAGTTAATACCAAGAACACATAAGCTACCTTTTTTCTTGCACAATAACATGGAAAAAGTTCGTCCTTTGGCTGTTCCACCAGCTCCATACCATCTCGAATTTTAGGCTCAGTGACCTGCAGTTCAGCGTACTTCTAAAAACCAAAACACAGAGCTGGATGAGTGTAGAAATTTTATTTAGCGTACAAAAATTGACTTGTAAAACTATAAAGAAATATATGACATGGTATATTACATTTATTTCAAAACATGCAAGTTCAGCTACATAATTTCACCATCTGTAATCTTTTCATCCAATCACACACCCTCTTACTTTCTTTGTCTTGGTGTAGCACTTTTATTTAAAATGTTTTATTAACTGCAACATCATCACACTAAACAAGCATCTTTATCAGCTGTACGAATCACATAACATTCAAGTAGCCGCTGTGGTCTTGACCTCCAACACTTCCACACCTCAAACACACACAGGTTTATTGCTGAGAAGTGCTTTGAGGCCAGAACTTGTGTTTAAAGATTAATGTTTCCAGTCGACAGTTATGAAAAACCATAAAGTACTGGGTTTATGAACTCAGGGGTACTTGCGCAAAGTGACTACTGTGAGCACACAGCAAACTTGGGACCAGTGTGTGTGTGAGTGTGTAATTTTTTTTCTTTTTGTTGTAATTCATCTGTAAGCATTACAAATCTGTGACACTTACAGAAATCTGTTAGATTAAATGTATCCTGTTCTTTCATAAATGTGTACTGTATGTTTGACCTCTTATATAGAAAATCTATACTATTCAAACAAATATATTAAGCTACATTTAGCTACAAACCAGTATATTTAGCTTAAAAATGTTAATAAAGCTGCCAATGACGACAAAACCTTTTTTTTTTTTTTTTAAGATTTAATTTCTAATTTTGAGGAGGTTTATCTATAGATGATGGAAAGAAAACAAAATTGCTGATTTAGAATAAAACTTTATTTTTTGTACCTAAAGTGCTTCTAGTCATATTACCACAAGACAGTAAAATTGGCCACTGAATGTGTGTGACGTGCAGATGGCAAGACGTGCGCTATTTAACCTTTGTCTTTTGAGTCCTTGAGAACAGCACATAAACTTGGATGAAGATGGAAGGTCAAGACAAGATAAGATAAATACAAATAAAAAAATAGGAACAGAGGAAATTAAAAAGAGCCGTTGTGGAAAATAAGGTATTAAAAAGGTGATGAAACAAACAATCTATAGTGTCACAGAAACAGTAACCGTTTCCACTCTTCGTTGTAGTCACTGCCACAATAGACACACCAGAGCACTGAACTTAAGAAAGAAAGAAAAATACCTGAAAGAGTTTGAAGTAGTAACAGAATATACTGTCACCCATCAGATGAGTTCGTGCAAACTGCTGACCTGCCAGAGCAATTCGCTTTGCCTATAAGATAAAAAACACAGAAAGGTGACAGGATTGTTTCTAAAGTTTACTGCTTTGGTCACATTTTTAACATCAAAATCTTCTCAACAACCGCAAACCTGTTCACCTGCGTCTCACACTACCATCACAACACTGCATGCAAACCTTCTGCTTAGGGAACAGAGAATAAAAGCTTCAGCATCTCCAATTCATGCAGATGCAAACTGTTCAGTACTAAGACTGGCTAATAAAAATGTATGTTTTTTATTGTATATTATTTTATTTTATTAATATATTAAAATGAATATAAGTTACACACTGGATTCTCCCTGGATTCTGTGATCAAACTCTAATAATCCCCACAAGATTTGAGCTTACAATCATGCGTCTGCCAAAATGCGTAAATGTTAAAGTAATGCAGAGAGTGTGAAAGACATTTTCAGAAACATTATAATACCTAACCGATATAATGCTATGTTGCGAATCTCTTTGAGAAAAGGCCAGCAAATTCAGTACTTTCGGGATATGCTAAACATCCATCCATTATGTTATATAAACTGTATCATACAGGCTATTAAATAAACTATGCATTGAAAATTTGTGTCTTTTATTAAAGGAATATTCCACTTGAGGCCTCGCCCTTACAGTGATTTTTACCAGGATCAAGGGAGGTTTAAGTTATATGCATTACAAAATAGTTTTAAATTTTAATATGCATATTTTGTGTTCATATGAGAACCGGAGATGTGCGTGTGTGAATGGGGATGACGTACCTCCTCATCATGGTCTCTAGCCCACTGGATCTTCTCCAGTAGGTCACTGAGATCAGCTTTGTAGGGGATATAGTGCACCCATGACTGGAGCTGCTTGTAAAAGTGCTCATAATAGATGGAGTCATGTTTTAACACCACACTGTCTCCTGCAAGCAGATAAGGCAGCCTGTACGCTGCTACTGTCCCATCAACATTTATCTGGTACTTATACTGTTAAAAGAGAAACATACATGTCACCTCAGGTAAAAATAAACACATAAAAATATAAAAAATATGTCAATTAATTGAATTGAGGATATATGATGTGTGTACTGAAGTAGTTCTGTGAAATCCATGCACCTTGAAAAAGTCAAAAAAAGAGACATGTTTGACGAGGGGCCCGTAAAGGCTCTCATCATGCTTGAAAAAGAAGAAGTTGGTTAAGGCGGCATCAAGCATGTCAGGGTTGGCCCGCGCCAGTTTAACCAGCTCAAGACGCTCTTTCCTGCTGTCTCGACCTCTCCAGAAGGCTTTGCTGATCTTCTGTTCCCACACTGGACCCGTGTGTCCCTGAACAGACATCATGTCCAGACTCACTCTGTCACAGAAAAAAACATCAATCGACAAATATATATCTTAATCAGTCAGAATAATAAAATTATATGTAGTACATAGATTTAAATTCATGTTGTTAGGACTTTTTCTTAACAAATGGCTGAACATTTCTATGTTTCACAAAAATTATTTTAGCACAGATATTACATCTTGTTTTCATGGACAGACATTTTACCCATTATCACAATTATATCATTTGAAAAAAATAAATAATAATTCCTAATCACAGACCACAACTCTGAGACCACTTGGACAAATGCCACCATCTCCATACCATTTTTTCCTTTTCTCACAATTTTCCTATAACTCGTTGTTTGACATTTTGCTACAATAAAGAGTTTTTAAATTAAACTTTATTTATTCTCTAGTTTACATCAGATTTTAAATCCTAGATAGAGCTCCCTAAAAATCAATAAAAAGTTTTATGTTGTTCCATAAAAAGTTTTATATGTTAACTGCATCTCCACGAGTCATAAGAGTTCCATTACCTGCCCATAGTCTCCAGCACAGATTCAGTCAGGTCATATGTCGGCATGACAATGTCTTGTGTATCATTGGACCCACACCATGAAAAGATCGGGCTGGGCTTCTCAGATGCCCGTCTCTTCTCCAGGGGCCAGTCCCCCAAATTAACAAAAAACTCAATGTCTGGAAGCTTGACCTGGTCAACAACAACAACAAGTGGACTGTTGATTGTTCAGTTATGAATTTACTCTAATAAGTTATTCAAAACAACACAAAATGTGTCAAAGTAAAGTTTGGGGCTGGTATGACTTTTAATGTATCAGAAAATTACGCTAATGTATTTCTCTTATGCTCAAAAAGGCTTCAGTTATCAGATTAAAAATACAGTAAAACAGTAATACTGTTACATATTACTACTATTTAAAATAACTGATCACATGATCATTCAGAAATCTGTTTAATATACAGATTTGGTGTTCAAGAAAATATTATTACTGAATACTATATGAAAGTCTTATTCTTTGCAATACTTACCCCCTAAAAATAGTTGAACTGAACACTAACACTCAAGTTAAATTCTCCTCTTTTGATGTAAATGCCTCCAACCGTTCTATGTTGGAGTGCCATCTAATGGTAATAAAGGTAAATGAATAAGCACATATTTGAGATGTGTTTTAATAACATTATCATTACTTCTTAACATAACTTAACTAAAAGCACCCAAAAACATTTGCACTAATACTCACTTTACGTGTCAGGGACAGAAGGAATGCATCCATGAAGATCCTGAATCCGACATGTTCTCCATGTGTTTTTATATAAACCTAGAGTAAAAAAAAAAAAGAATACAAAAGTACATGACATTGTGAGACATTTTTCAATATCTAATTGTTACCTTGTGCAGATAAAGGCTGCAGCAGAATGAAAAGAGTGGCAACTAGAGTGACAGATGTACAGACAATGTACAAAAATGTGTAGTTTATGTGTAAATCAATCAGGTTTTTGAATGAGGCATGTGTGTACCTGGTTGTTTTTAATGGTGTAGTGACACAGGCTGTGTCTCTTTCCAAAGCGCTTAAGGATCTCATGGGTATTATGGTCTGGATCCACATTGGGAAAGACAGATAAATCACTCTCTATCTGAGAGAAAGAGACCGGGCAGTGCATGTTTTTTTCCCATAATGCACCACTGGGCTCTGGGCAGTCACATGATTCGTGATACACTGCACCTGGAAAGTGAGAAATGGGTTAGTTTCAACTTCCAGACATTGTTAATCTCTATCTGATGAAGGTGGAGTTGATTATTCTCACCTCTGAGCACATATGGTGACTTTCCCACCAGCTTGTCTTTCAAGAGAATCTGAACGTGCAGATCTGTGTAACTGGCATACATGCGGTACCGGACCAAAAAGGATCCGTCGTTCCGGTCTAAAATCTGGATCCAGATTCTGGCATACGGGTCTGTTGGAGACGTAATCTTCACTTCAAATGTCTTCTCTCCAGGAGAAGTTGTGAAACTGAAGAGGAGGAAATCACAATAACAAAGGCATTATTATTTTATCCATGACAGAAAGAAAACTGATGCCTTGATTTGGACTCATGAAATGTGAACCTAAAGATGGGATGAGTAAACAAGATGCTTTTACCGCCTTGGGCGAAACTCAGAGAAAGACCTGTCCTGGGAAATTACCGGCCATTTGTTGTTAAAAATAGTTTAATTTATCACAGAACACAGTGTCTGTCAGGAGACAAACATTCAGTCATAAAAGACTGACACGATACCACTAACAGACACTAATTACACCTAATTCATCCTTTAGCAGATTTATTCAAGCAATTACACACAATTGCCAAAAGCTCTTCTTTGCATCACTTTACGGATCAGAAGGGAAGTCTTTTTTATACTGTATATTATACAGGTTCTTTAGAACTGGGTTCTCTAAGAGGTTCTTTAAGCACCAATGTAGTTTACTAAAGAAAAAATAAGACGATCTTGGTGGAACTATTGAGGTTTTACTGTTATCATTTTTGGTCTAGCTGAAACCTTTATTTAAGGCACGACACTACAGTCAAAACCATTGTTTTTCTCAGGCACTGATCCATTTTGAGTAATTTTGGTATTAATTTGACCAGAGGTAAGAAAACATTTCATTTATGTATTCAACTACATGTTTTTGTGTCTTTAGTTTCAATTACAGTACATATTTGTAAATTATATTTTCTTAGATTTGTGGTTATATATATATATATATATATATATATATATATATATATATATATATATATATATATCATGCACTAAGCCTTAAATCTGTAATATTTCAACATAATGACACTAAATCTTGAATCTGGCTTCATCCAGTGTTCAAATGTATGTTCTGGAAATGTATGCAAATGAATATTCCATTAGATAAGATATCGTTTTCATATTAAAGCATAATATGTTCATACTATTGTCTTAATGTGCTGTGATTTATCACCTGGGACCATAAGGTGATATCTAATAGTCGAAATTGTACCAGTTTCACATGTGGTGTGTTGTCGTAAATACAAATAAACGTGGAGTGCACCCTTAATCCAGGGTTTGAACCCACAACCTATATTTTCCAGCCAGATGTGTATCCACTAAGCCACAGTGCCCCATTCTGGTCTTCCAGCAAAACTCACTCACTTTCTTCCGGTGGAGTCCACTGTCTGGATGAAGAAGAACCGAGCAGGAAGCACGACGTTTGTTTCCAGTCCAGGACCCCAGATCAAAGTTTTGCTCGCGCTGGGCGCTGCCGCTGCCTTTGATCTCCGCGTCATGAAAATGATGCAAAGCATCAAGAGCAGCAAAAGTTTTCTCAACATGTTTATAGAGGATGATGACACTTTCAGTAGTGGACGCGTTCATTTATGAGCACTTCCTCAGAATAAAAATGCTCTTAAAACATTGCTTAAAAATACTAATTATACATTTCACCACATACTCACATTCACCAGCGGTTTGGTGTGCAAACTAACCCAGACACCCTCGTGAGAAAATCTCTGCAACAGACACAAGGCGCTCATGTGATTGGTCCGTGTACGTCAATGACGCAACGTACTGGAAGCTGATTGGCTGTCTAACCGTGCGTTCACACCGCCGTCGGCGAGAGCGTCAAACTGGCCGGAAGTCATTCATTTTCAATGTGAGCAAAGAGACGCTTGCTAATGCTGTTTGTAGACGGCGCTGCTTCAGTGTATTCATTGTACACAGGTGATCCGTTAAACACAATGAGCTTATAACTCGTACAAAATAAGAACATGGTATTGGAACTCATTTAAAAACTAATTTTACTTAAGAGATTCCAATTATATCAGATAGATGGATGGATGGATGGATGGATAGAAATAGTCAGATGATAGATAGCTAGATATAGAAATAGTCAGAAGATAGATAGATAGATAGATAGATAGATAGATAGATAGATAGATAGATAGATAGATAGATAGATAGATAGAGTTGTTGCCATTTACAGGCAAATGTGTTTCTATTCATATGTATCTTAGCATATGATACTAAGCAGTCTTCTTATAAGAATACACATTTAGTTCTTTTACATACTTGGCATTGTAGGGTTGATCTTGACTGACATCTTTCTATCATATTACAGAAAAAAACAGTCTTATGCTGTTGTGTACATCAATAAATGTTTATTTCAGTTTGATTTGCATCAACATATTTTTCCATTTTATTTTCAATAACCTCTATAACACTACTAGAATATCGATAAGAACGAAAGGTGGCATTATCCATTTAAACAAGACCGATGTTGCTGCCTTCTCTGAAGGTATCAGAGGACCAGGTGTTGGGGTGGAGGAAACTACAGTTAGACCTACAGAACTTCAGTCAGAATATCAGACACGGTACCATCTTTAAACAGGTACGACATTCACAGAGGAATATCCAAATCACATAATTTAGTTTAATGACCATGTCGCTCTCCTCCAGGTTGAACTGTACATTTTCATATAAAAACTGAGAACATACAAACAAAAACACCCTGTCTGTGAGAGTCAGTTTTTACTTCTTTTGACACTGAAGAGGAATTATTGGAGCATCAGTTGAAACAAATGTAAAGGTGAACATGAACTAAAACCCATGTACAGGATTTTTCCAGCTGAGACCATCTTTACATGGTTTTGGCATCTTAGAGTCTTGAGTGTGTTCTTGAGTCCAAATCTCCACACATGCATTGTCTTCCTTCCTTAATCATGAGCTATTATTTCAACATAAAAGCATAAGGAAAAAAGTAATATTGCATAAAAGCCCAAGTTTGACTAATGGTTGATGATGTGTATTCTCGTCAGCCTTGAGTTCGTATTTTAATGCACAACATCTACGTTACTGAGTAGCAGCTTGTATATACAAAGCCAAATGGGCAGAGGCATGGACTACAGAAGATATGCTGAGATTGTTACAGTAAAGCACTAGAAGGTCAGAGGTCATCAGAGGACAAATCATAGAAACACAAAACGAGTCTCAAATACGATTCTGGAAGATTTAGCTTACACGTAACACTAATTCACACGCAAATCGATTTGATCTTTCCAGACACATATTCAAAAAAACATGAATATTCTTCAGTACAGCTCACTGATCGGTCTAAACACCATTTCCACAGTCAATTGACAACCAGAAGACACAAGCGAACAATCTTCTGACACTAACAGTAGTAAGGTAGAAAACATCATTTTGACATTATATTAAAGGGAAAAAATAAGAAGAAACTTGTACTGGAATGTGGGGATAATCTTTTCATGATGCATTCAAACTTTGGCAGAAAAAAACGAAAGATCACTCACTCGTTGTCCTCAGCGAGGTACAAAACAATGCACAATTTTGGTTACATGTGCCCCGAGGCAACCGAAGAGACTAGAAACGAAATAACAGGCCAGCTGAAATTGATCATTTAAAATAAAACGAACATCAAGATGAAATAGAAAACAAATCAAACCGTATTTGTACTTCCACAGACACGCATGAAGAGCCAACCCTTCTGTCTTAGTATGGCTGACTTGTCTTACCTACAAGTAAGAGCCCAGAAAATCAATCTCAGACGAGTTAATTCATCGCTAGTTTACAGTTAAAGATACTTCACCCATCTAGAATATGGCACGTTAAGTATTACATATGAGAAACACGCTCGAAAAGGACCTCACAGACACACACTCGTCACGTGGCGCCAAATACATTTTACTATTCGCACTTCTAAAACCATGTCACGTCATACGTCTCTAGGAGAGGGTGAAGTACCTTTCAAAGACGGATTAAAAAGTTGTTTGTGGTGCTTTTTGCGAGCTAGCAGCAAAGAAAACTGAAAAAGTTTGCGTTTGTGACTGAACGTCGTTGGAGTCACCAACTGAGCCGCAGTCGGCCTGATTTGCAGTACGAGGGTGGATAAGTTGCGGTCAAATATGACAAGACAGAGTGGTAAATATTCTGGAAATACACATCACTGAAAGGAACAGTATAGCGTCATCAAAAAAAGACAGAATATTTTGGCCTTATAGCAATGCAGGTATACATTTTTTTATTATTTATATATATTTGTTTTGCTATTTCAAAAAATAGAAAGTTTTTTGTCATAGTTTCTACAATTGCCTTCCGTTATTAAATAAAAGTTTGTTTTACCTTTTATTTTCATTTCGTTTTAAAGTAACATGCTGCTTTTTAATATGGCAGTTTTACGTTTTTTTATAGGTCATCCATTTTGTTTCATGCACTCTTGTCGATTTCATAACTTTTCGAATATCTACATGGCGTGAACCAATTTGCTTCTTGTGAGGAGACCCCAATCCACCACTGTACATGAAGATGTCGTCTGATTTACAGCAATGGTTTTGGAACCCCTCTTACTCTTAAATGCTAATGGTACATGTCCATTATATCGTAATCTGGTTTTAGCCTTTTTAAAGAATCAGAGTAAGACAATCCTGTTCACAGACAGAAGAGAAGCTGAACAGCCCTTAAGTCCCTCTTGGTCCATTTGTCTCTTTCGCGCTCTCTCCTTAAAAGAGTGAAAGTCCAAGTACCAGAGTAGCACCCTCTTGTGGCACCCCTGAGGATCCACTAAAACTGATACCACTTCTTGTCTTTGCATTTCAGCATCAGCTGTGGAGGGCGAAAGTGAAAACAAAGAGTTTGTATAAGCATGTTATGCTTTATTTGTATTTATATTTCTGTTTTCTTATTCTTTCGCTGTACTACATACCTCGTGAGCGTGTTTAGAGAAGGTGTCAGCACTGCTCATCATCAGGGCAGTCCTCTCCTCCAGCTCCCCCAGCCTCTGTCCTCTCTCGTCCAGGGCAATGCGAGCTCGGGCCAGTTCTCCCACCACCCCACCTGCTGCTGCCTTCATGCCCTCCAGTCCGCCCTGTCCTGGGATGTGCTGTGCCAGGCTGCGGGACGCCTTACCTGCCGCTGCCTCACCAACTGCAGAACAGGAGAGATAAAGTGAAACGAGGCAGTATTGTCATTATTAAATAAAATTCTAACTAAAAAAGTAAAAGTAATTTAGCTAATTAAAATAAATATATATCAGGAAAATATAAAAATAAGGGCTAATTCAAAATATGAACAGTATATAATCAACACTAAAATAACACTAAAACCAGGAAATGTGAGAAAAGAGAATAAAAGAGTAATAGTTCAGATTAAAACTGATTAAAAGACTTTTCCAGTTAAAGATGGACACTTTATATGTCAATCAGACAGTCTCCTCCTTGCTGAACCAGATTTCATGATAGTGAAAGGTCTGGCTGGATCTGTGAGTATATGCTTGCACACACACACACACACACACACACACACACACACACACACACACACACACAAAGAGAGGAGTGATAAATACACTCACAAAGCTCCTCTCGGTCGAAGTTTTGGGTATTGCCGCCAAAAAAGCCCTTGAGAAAGCCACGGTTCTGAGCCTCAGGGGTCTCGATGGGTGTAAAGAGCTCCCCTAACATCTCCTGCAATTAATGAAAAATAAAGCGTTAAATAGACAAAATCGTACCAAATGTTGGAGTAAAAGAGAAAGCTGGATAGTTGATTCACAACTCCACCAGTAGATGTCAGTATAGTTACACGTTTCACAATGTAAAATCAAAAGTTTTGACAAGTTCTTGTTTGTTTGACAGAGAGTTATGAAGAAAGAGGCTATATTTGAAATGAAATGCTTCAGCATGTACAGTATGCATTAAATATGGCCTACTCTAAAATATAGTATGTTAAGCAAAATGCACTACGCAATAATGAATGTTTGTATTATTTACACACATATTAAAATTATAAAAAGTCTAAGTAAAACATTTATAATCATACAAAACATAATGTTTCAAAAATGCTGTTCTTTTGAACTTTACATTCATCAAAGTATTAAAAAAATATTATCACAGTTTTTATTAAAAAAATTTAAGCAGCACAGCTGTTTCAGCTTTGATATTAATAAGAAATATTTCTGAGGACTAAATCCACATATTAGAATGATTTAAATAAAGATCAACATAGTAAGATCACGTGACATTGAAGTCTAGACTAAAGAGATTGAAGAGTAATGGCTGCTGAAAAGTCAGCTTTGCCATCACAGAAATAAATTACATTAAAATAGTAAACAGGTATATTAAAATGTAATAATATATTACAATATTACATATTATACTGTATTTCTAATGGAATAAATGCAGCCGAGGTGAGCACAAGAGGCTTCTTTCAAAACACTGAAAAATAAAATAAAATAAATAAAATGTAAAAATAAAAAATCCTACCAAACCCAAACTCTTGAACAATGACACATGTTTCAGTTCGGGTGCAATACAAAAAAATATATAAAAAAAGCATACTGTGCACATGGTACATACTGCAAAAATAGAATGAATAGTATGGCGTTATGCTATTCCCATCCTAACCAGGCAGACAGGGAACGACAGAGGGAGGGAAAGGACAGAATGACAACCTGTGTGGCAGAAATTACAGCCGAAATGCAGCAGGGCTCAGCTCAGCAGAGCTCAAAGCATCCATGACAAGCATGACATTTCACTTCAATAACCACCATCAGCATGTGCACACGCACGCACACACACACACACATACACACACACACACACACAGAGGCACAGCCACCTGTAGGTTGTCACACATCTCCTGGCTGTAAGTGATTCTCTGCATCTCTGTGGGGGAGCACAGATACAGTGCCTGCCCTCCGTTGGTGAAGCAGAATGTTCTAGCAATGCGCATGTCTGTTAGCGGCAGGTAGTTGACATCTAGCAGAGGCCGTAAACTGGGAAGGCTGTAAAACATGCACACATATAAGATAACAGGCTTAGCAACTGCATTCCAATATCCTTTGTATCACAAATAACAGTGTAAACACTAATTTATAGCGAAGAATGAAGAAATTCATGCCTAAAATATTGCACCACACTGAAGGCAGGATTTAGAACAAAGCCAACAAAAGCACAGCTCAGCTCTTCTGACTAGAGGTTTAGAGTTTATTGATAGATTGAACTGGTTTCTGTAATCTGGATTACCAAAAAGGTTCTGAGCTGGTTTTAAAGGAATGTTCCAGGCTAAATATAAATTAATCTCTATTGACAAAACCTGTCAGATTCTGTTGATTGCCATGGACACCTCAGTGTACCCATCAAGTAAAAGTGTTTACAGTAATACATTTAAAATGTTTAAGTCTAAATTGTTCTGGGGGGTTTAAAAGCTCACATGTCTTGCTAATGCATGTACTTATATTATTCTGTACTGAAAAGTGTTAATGAATTAGAACAGTCTGCATTTTTGCTGTACAGAGTTGAGAAATGGACTCATTTCCAGGGTTTACTGGTTTTACATGGTCATAACTGGGATAAAAACGTGGATATAATAATAATAATATTAATAATACAGTAAATACAAATTTACTTTTTTTATATTCATTTTATACAGGCATTTTCACCTGTCCCTCAGTTTGTGAAATCAACAACAATAATAATAATAATAATAATAATAAAGCTTTTAATTGATATGTTCCTATATTATTTTAGTTTTTAATAATAATAATAATAATAATTAATTTATAATATTAATAATAATAATTTATATGACATCATATTTAATGTCAGTAAGATCACCAGTTTAGATATTAGAAACCTTCTGGTTACAAGCCCTGAGCTCTCTACAGTTTCCCATTAAAAAAAAAAGTCAATGCAAACCTCAAAGTCATTATGTGTCCATTGGCACAGAAGCAGGCCAAACAAACGCTGTTACAAACTGACACCACGTCAGCCCGCAGCACGAAGGATGACTCAGTGATGTTATGCACAAATAGACAGGCCTGGGAGGGCATGAAGAAGACCTTGGCCTGCTTCTCTGAACACACTACAGCTAAGTGACCATCTCCACTGGCCTCTTGAGAAGACGAAGGTGAAAAGTTGACCAGTTTCCGCTTGCGGGGTCGATCTGGGACATCAGGGACATGTTGATCCCGCCACACCTCGTAGGGACTGTTGATAAGAGCACCTCCACAGTCCAGAAAAGCAAAACGCAGAACAGAGCTCTTCAGCATTAACACTGTGCCTGAGAGGACAAACCAGAGAGAGAACAAAAACATGAGAGTAGGAACATTGCATCCAGGGGCATTTACAAATTAGAAAATCAAGTAATCAAGATATACCAGTGGGGGCCACAGTAACGGGGTCTTCCTGGCGTTCCTGCTCATCCATAGGAATGGACATTGGGATGATGAGCACCAGGCCCAGACTCGTACCCACCCACAAGCATGGTGTAGGCAGGGTGTCTGACTTACATCCGTACGACTCTGCAAACTGCAGGGTGGTTACAGCCTCTTTAGTCTCTCTGTCTATGCTGGAAACGCTAGAGCTCCGTGACCGGCTGAATGAGTTATCTCGACTCTCTGAGAAACAATGGAGAAGGGGAGAGAGAAAGAGAGGGTGGGGGAGAAGAGAAATGTCAAGAAAGATGGAAGATAGAGGGCAGACAGATGAGTAGTAAAATAAAAAAATTGCAGAGAGTGAAAAGATAACAGAAAAAGATGGTAGAATAATCTTTTTGCTGTTAAAAAGTGGAATAAATGAAAGTGGAGTCACTCCATATGTGCGTTCACAATTATATTTAAACCACATCAACCAGAATCCAAGTAATAAAGTGGTACATATGACAATAATAATTTATTTATATAGCACAATTAATTAAAACTTCCATTGACCAATGTGCTTTCCAGTGCGTCATCAAAAACTGAAGAAAAATAACACACAACTAACAAACAAAATAAAATCATACAAATGTGCGATTGCAAACACAAACCTATTGTTTTTTATATCTGTTATTGAAAAGGTAAAAACATTAAATAATGTACATACAGGACAGGGTGGTACATACATAGTGAGTGAGCACATCTTAAAATACTCCTGTTCACATGATCAAATATGTCACAGATTTCATTCACATGCACAGAGGACACACAGAGCACTCTCACAATTTCAAACCCATTCACCATCTTTACTGTCCTTTTGACCTTGAAATGCTTCCAGGTTCACATTCACTGTATATTCATATAGCCAAGCATAAAAATGTTTCTGGATTTCCCTGATTTGTGCTTCTTTCGATTATTTTACTCTCTTTTTCTCAACCTGCTTATCTTAATCTGAAGGATTTCATGGAACAAAACAAAGCAAAAATAGATTTTTGTTGCAATACAATATGTATGTTGATAATATATGATTGGTTGTTGTAATTGTCATGCCTCAGCTGACATTCAGTATCGATGTACTACAGGGGCGGACTGGGACCAAAAAGTGGCCCTGGACTTTCTGGCCCACAGCAGCCCACCACATCAAAACGCAAACGCCCCTGTTTTGATGTAATTTATTTATTTGATATTTAAGTATACTGTTTGGGGATTTTAACCAATAGGGCAACTGATCCTCCATTGAAAAAAAAAAACAAAAGAAAAAAAAAAAAAAAAGATAACCTGCGTGCTGCAGCTGTTCATTTAGCGACTCCTAGTGAGCGATACATGTTCATCACGAGACAAACATTCTCCTAGAACTCACACTTTGCATTCAGTTAACAGATGCATGAATATGCGGTAATATAAGTTCATGATCCGATTCGTGAACAGATTATTCTCTTGAGTAAATCTTTTAAAATAATCATTTATTTTGTTTAACGAAAACATTGTGGAAACCAGTGGTTCACAAACTGGATAGATCTGAGGTGCAGGGCCTCCAAAATCGCTAGCCCGACGTCCAGGGGCTATTGTGTTTTGCAGTCGGGCTCCAAAATGTATCACTGCTCTTCCCGACGGGCTATCGTGAATAGCGATTTAAAATTCGCGTTGTTCACTCGCTTGGAGGGGTGAAATGTATCGTAGTTGATCGTTTTCACTTGTTTCTAAATCTTGCTGATTCAACTTTTTTAAACAATTTGCGCGCGTTCGAAGCTTGCGCGCACTCGTTCAAAGCACGCGCTGTGAGCAGCATTTCAAAGAATTAATTCATCTTTTGGGTATCGTAACTTCTGAATGAACAAATACACACACAATTATTTCAAAATAATTGTCTCTTCAAGTATTTTCGTAAACACAGTCGGTTATGTTTTAAGTGAACGTATACAGTGGCCTGCTGCTCAGAGGCTCAGAGAAATTCGCTGTACCAGATGAATCTGTCTCTCTCTAAATTAGACGAAAACGCGCTTGTTGGCTGCGCGATCGACTCACCCATCCATTTGCGTAGAAAAGAGATGTAATATTATGATTTCCGTCAATTAAAAAAAAAAATAAAATAAAAAAAAAAAAATATATATATATATATATTTGTGTACCGGGTGGGCCGGCCCACATTGGCTAGCGGCCCACCGGGAAAAGTCCCGGTGCTCCAGATGGCCAGTCCGCCCCTGATGTACTATGTCACATGCATTACAAGGAATCAAAAATTCTATATTAGAATTTGAGTAGTGTTTTCCATTGAGAATCCTGTATATCCTGCAGAACAAAAGTGTACTGCATTCTCATAACATAAACCCATTATAAGAAACACTGACAGACATTTGTCATAATGTCAGAACATGGGTTTGTGTGTGTAGTGATGAAAGGAAAGTCAGTTGTGGAGAGAATACTAAATTGTTGTAGGTATATCAAGAACGCTGTGGGTTTCTAAAGTATCAGTTAGAATATTTGATAATATGCCATTTATCATATATCATAACGACCTCTATAATATATAATTACTTTAATACTAAAGATCTGCTTATGTATCATTCTCAGGAAACAGTGTTGTGTGCTACATGTGTTCCCATAATATTCAAATATATGAGTAAATTAACAACATGGTACTGCACCCAATAGCATATATATATATATATTTAGTGTCTAAATAAATACATACATTTATTTATTAAAAAAATATATATATAAAATTATAGTGATTCATTTTCACACAAAACACAGGAAAACTGACTATAAATTATGCGCTAGCTAAGAAAACATTATTAATAATAATTGCATCAAATTTTTTCCACGTTTAGCCTCAAAACATTTTGAATGATCAGCAACGTTTTTTCAAACTGTAAGAAATTCAAATTGTAAGAAAATATGAATGGTTTGAAATAATGTAGTATTTTTGTCACACCCCATTGGACTTTAGTTGTGTGTTCTTCCCCCATATGCTCTGTGTGACCTAGTTTTCCCTCATGTTTGATTGTGCCATTCAGTTCAACTGTGTCTTGTTAATTATCATTGTTTGCCTGTGTATTTAGTTCTACTCTGTCCTGTGTTCCCTCGTTTAATGTTAAAGTTGAGTCGTGCATGTGTTACCTGCCTGCCTTCTGTGGATACTGTCTGTGTGGATTAATTAAAGACTGTTTACGTTCATCTTCTTCTTCGTGAGCTCATTATACATCACATCCCTGACAGAACACTGGAATGAGCGGCGTAACGTTCGCCCTGGGATTTACTCGTCTTGCAGTCATGTCATCATTTGACGATGAGATGCTGAAATTCCTGTTCTGGATTGGGGCAAATTACCATCGCCCCGTGGCCTTCCCAGACACCACCAGACTAAACTGGAGGGAGGCCATGTTTCGGTGTCTGAAGAGTATCTTTCCCCCGATCCGGAATGCAATAGGACCCAGAGCCCAGCCCACCATCATCCTGCTGCGTGAAGCAAAAGCCAGAGCGCACCTTTGTTGGAGAGCCTGAGCCCTCCGTGACCAATGAGCCATTGCATAATGGAGTAACAGAGCTGAGGATCGCCCCAAAGCCAGTGCCTGTGACGTCAGACCAGGTGTGAGAGCCAGCTACAGAGCTTGCCACGGGGAGATTGCTATGGACAGCAAGAGTGCGGAAGCTCTACATACTGCACAATGGCTGAGGGTGAGCCAAGCTCAGTGGACTATGATTTGGATGTATATGCAAACATGCCCCCTCTTCTCCTGCCTTCATCTGATCTATCTGCCTGGCCTGAATTATCTTTCTGCCCTGAACTATTGGCCTGTAGGACAATGACACCAGTCCTCACAATTGTCACTGATGTCTTCTGGCAGCCCTTCTGCTCACCTTTAGCCCACCATCTGTGTGGTGGGATCACAGAGGGTCTGCCAGTCTCCATCAGCATCGTGGCTGAGGGGAACCCTTGTCTCTGCCTGCAGCCTCTGAGTCCAGCACTCTGCCTCGGCACTTTGACCCAGCGGCTCCCCTATAGCTCCTAACTCCCTCCTCTCCACTGTGGCCAGTCAATCCACTAGCTCTGCCGGGCTCCCTCGTCCCTTCGGTTCTGCCTGTTGTCGACCATCCACCGCCTCGGGACTCCATTCCTCTGGCTGTACCTCATTCCTCCGTCCTTCTGGCTCTGTCAGGCTCCACCTTCCCTCCAGCTCCACCTTGGTCCTCTGTCACTATGGCTCTACCACAACCTTCCGGATCCTCTCCATAACCCTGGCTCTTCGGCTCTCCATCTCTGCCTCGGGCTTCACCACCACCTGCTCCATCGCCATCGGTCACCCCCATGGAGCCATCAGCCTTTTCCTCTACCATGGCTCTTTCCTCCGCTGGCTCCACCATGGGGCATCATGGCTGTGGCATGGGTCCCGACTGGCTCCTCCTGCCTTCTCCCTGGCTCCTCCCTTCATCAGATCCACCCTGGCTCCTCCTGTTTCCTCCTTGGCTCCTCCCTCCATCGTCCTCCATCTGGGTGTCCGTTCTCAGCAGAAACCTCCTCCAGTCTTGTCTGCCTACCTTCCAGCCATTTGCTATTCCCTGTCACCATCCAAAATCCACCCCTTTGTACTCCTCCTAAGTCCCCCTCAGTCCCTCCCTTTGCTGCTCCTCTAGGTTCGAGGTCACGCCTTCTGCGAGGGGGGGTGAACTGTAACACCTCACTGGACTTGTGTGTTCTTCCCCCATATGCTCTGTGTCACCTAGTTTTCCCTCTTGTTTGATTGTGTCATTTAGTTCACCTGTGTCTTGTTAATTAGCCTCGTTTGCCTGTGTATTTAGTTCTAGTCTGTTCTGTGTTCCCTCGTCCAGTGTTAAAGTTGAGTTGTGCGTGTTACCTGCGTGCCTTCTGTGGATATCTTCTGTGTGGATTAAAAACTTTTTATGTTCATCTTCTTCGTGTGCTCATTATACACCGCACCTCTGACAATTTTACACTAATGTTCAAATTGGCTTAGTAAGTTTAAGAAATGTATACTTTTATTCATTAAAGATATTTAAATAGATCAAGAGTGAAAGGTCTATTTCAAATAAATGGAAAATGGTTTAATTTCACACAGTATTACAGATATTGTGTTTTTGATCAAATAAATGCAACCTTAATATTTATGAAATTTATAATCTGTAGTGTTTTGGAATTGAAATAATAAATGAACCAACAAATGAATGTATTTTCTAGCACAAACAGCACTGTTTCTTGAGAACACCTCTCCTATGGTACACTGAATGTCCTCTTTCTTTTCCTGGTGTAGCTGAACATGTCCATGAAACACATAAAATCATCGGCATGGTCATGATAGCACACCTTACTAAGTTCTGTGTACACTAACCCCCAGTTTGAATCCTTACCATCCAAGAATTAAATTTGTTTTAAGAATGACCTCACAACATTCACCTCTACATTTATGACAACATTAATGATTGATAATACTGACAGAATCATCAAACTTCCCTTAGACATTGACATGCAGAAAGTGTTTTCCTGAAACAGGTTAAGCCTCGCCTTGGACGGATAACTTTTGTCACATGTAGTCCAGGACTAGATTTAAGCTGTGTCTTGGAGATGTCACAGTGCGTGGGGTGGACAGACGACTACAAACTAACAACACTGCAGATCGACTGAGGCTGGTGTGAAACACAAAGTAGACATTATTGTAATGTTCTGCTGCTAGCAACTATGGTGTAAATCCAAACCTGAAGATGAAGAGCATGGTAAGATTCTGAACATCATTCAACGTGACGAGAGGGGTTCTGACCAAGCAAATATGAGCCACAGGACGGGACAGAGCGAGACGTGACACTACAGGGTGAGTGGTCCTTGTGACCCTCAAAAAGCCCCTCCTTACCTCTCTCACTCCAGGAGTAGGTGGTGATGTGATGTTCATCATGAGAGTACATACTGACTCCATGTAACTGCTGCAGCATGGCTCGTCGGGATGGATAACCTATCCATCGAACGCGCACACACACACACACACAACACCCCAACGGCCACAGTCACACACGTAAATACAACCACACATGACCACGACATACAAAATTACACATACATAGACACAAATGTCAGACGTATACCAAAACACCAAAAAGACATGACCAGAACATTACAGCATACAGAGAGTGACAGAAAAAGAGAGAGAAAGAAAACAGATAAACCAATGTGCAAGAAAGAAAGAAAGAAAGAAAAAAGGGTCCTGACAGATCGATATTTTTTCAAATACCTGCCCACAACATTTCAGTAGATTAGATAGCCAATATATATAAATAAATAATAATAATAAAAAAAATCTAAACCGTAGACAGAATTAAATACTTTCTGGGCTGCCATATGTGTGTGTGATCACAATAATTAATGGGTCATTTCACTCAAAAATGAAATTTCTGTCATCATTTACTCACACTCATGTCGGTCCAAACCTATAATACTGGCTTCAAAATGTTCAAAAACGTGTTAAATAGTAATGGGAAGATCAGATAATTTTGAATCTTGTTCAGCAAAATGAACAAATCTTTATTCAAGTCATTTCATTCATATGAACAGAGTTATTAAAAAATAATTCAAATGTTACATTTCCAGTAGCCAAAATTCTCGAACGTCTACTTGCATCATCTTTCACCATTTTCCAAATGAGAAAATCATGACAATACCAGCCAAAGATATATTATGAGAAATTATTAATGATTAAATTATTTCTCAATTGCGTCTTCTTGTCTGAGTTGTACATCACCGTCACCAATGTAATCATTCCTGTTACATAACCTATGTGGCTTTCATGTCACAAAAGAAATAATGTCTATAAGACCAGAAGACTCGAGAGGTGAACAAATCATTAGTTTCTTTCGGTTTACCATGAAAAAAGTCTTTCAAAATGAATGAATAGCTCATGGGAGACCAATCACTTTAGCATAAATTATGAGGTGTATGAATAATTTTATGGTATGGAGATTTTTTAACTTTTTTTTGTGTGTACTTTTACTTTTTTTGAAATTTCCAGTCACTGTGTGCTTTCACAAAAAGCATTAAGAACCTTTTTTTTTTTTTTTTTTTTTTTTTTTTTTTTTTTTTTTTTTTTAATGTTCCACATAACATATAAAGTCTAATGGGTTTAGAACGAGTAAATGACCGAATTTTCATTTTTGGGTGAACTATCTCATTAACACAGACTAAGACGGGACTCTGATGTCTTCCAGCATTCATTTCCCAAGCAGTATAACACAAAGCAAACCGAAAACAAACCCACAAATCCACTCTCACACAGAGCAAAATGTTCACACATAAAATTACATATGTTTGTGAAAAGACACGCAAATTGACCTTTTCTACCGACGGCACCTGTATCTGCGGGAACTGTGAACATAATTAGTCGTATCCATCCTGTAAGCCTGTTAGTGTGAATATTTCATGACATAGATGGCTGAGAGAAATGATCTGCTCACTCGTTCTCACTCTCTCTGGGACTCTTTTGCTGAGGTCACTGACTTGTCAATCACTGCAGGGGAGCCAAATGACACACCTATTATTAGCAAAAGCAACAACGCACTCTTTCTGTGGGACAGGCAAACGATTCTGTGGATTTTTTTTTTTCTGTCTGTTGTGGGTTCCTCAGTGATTCACTTTTCTGATCCTCTATGTTTATAGTTTGTGTATACACATACATGTTGCTTAGTCTTATAGACCTTAGTCAGTGCCATATTTAATTTCTGAAAGCAATGAAAATAAGGCTGTGAATTATACAAACCAGATTCCAAAAAAGTTGGGACACTGTACAAATTGTGAGTAAAAAAGGAATAGAATAATTTACAAATCTCATAAACTTACGTTTTATTCACAATAGAATATAGATGACATATCAAATGTTGAAATGTCGAATTTTGAAATGTCATGCCAAAAATTAGCTCATTTTGGATTTCATGAGAGCTACACATTACAAAAAAGTTGGGACAGGTAGCAATACGAGACCGGAAAAGTTAAATGTACATATAAGGAACAACTGGAGGACCAATTTGCAACTTATTAGGTCAATTGGCAACATGATTGGGTATAAAAAGAGCCGCTCAGAGTGGCAGTGTCTCTCAGAAGTCAAGATGGGCAGAGGATCACCAATCCCCTCAATGCTGTGGCGAAAAATAGTGGAGTAATATCAGAAAGGAGTTTCTCAGAGAAAAATTGCAAAGAGTTTGAAGTTATCATCATCTACAGTGCATAATATCATCCAAAGATTCAGAGAATCTGGAACAATCTCTGTGCGTAAGGGTCAAGGCTGGAAAACCATACTGGATGCCCGTGATCTTTGGCCCTTAGACGGCACAGCATCACATACAGGAATGCTACTGTAATGGAAATCACAACATGGGCTCAGGAATACTTCCAGAAAACATTGTCGGTGAACACAATCCACCGTGCCATTCGCCGTTGCCGGCTAAAACTCTATAGGTAAAAAAAGAAACCATATCTAAAAATGATCCAGAAGCGCAGGCATTTTCTCTGGGCCAAGGCTCATTTAAAATGGACTGAGGCAAACTGGAAAACTGTTTTGTGGTCAGACGAATAAAAATTTGAATTTCTTTTTGGATAACTGGGACGCCATATCATCCGGACTAAAGAGGACAAGGACAACCCAAGTTGTTAACAGCGCTCAGTTCAGAAGCCTGCATCTCTGATGGTATGCATGAGTGCGTGTGGCATGGGCAGCTTACATATCTGGAGAGGCACCATCAATGCTGAAAGGTATATCTAAGTTCTAGAACAACATATGCTCCCATCCAGACGTTGTCTCTTTCAGGGAAGACTTTGCATTTTCCAACATGACAATTCCAGACCACATATTGCATCAGTTACAACATCATGGCTGCGTAGAAGAAGGATCCGGGTACTGAAATGGCCTGCAGTCCAGATCTTTTACCCATAGAAAACATTTGGCGCATCATAAAGAGGAAGATGCGACAAAGAGGACCTAAGCAGTTGAGCAACTAGAAGCCTGTATTAGACAAGAATGGGACAACATTCCTTTTCTTAAAATTGAAAAACTTGTCAGCTCAGTCCCCAGACATTTACAGACTGGTATAAAAAGAAGAGGGGATGCCACACAGTGGTAAACATGGCCTTGTCCCAACTTTTTTGAGATCTGTTGATGCCATGAAATTTAAAATCAACTTTTTTCCCCCTTAAAATTATAAATTTTCTCAGTTTAAACATTTGATATGTCATCTGTTGTATTCTGAATAAAATATTGAAATTTGAAACTTCCACATCATTGCATTCTGTTTTTATTCACAATTTGTGTCCCAACCTTTTTTGAATCGGGTTTGTAGAAGTACAATGTGTTTAATGGATTGTGCTCTTTACCATCTTTCCAATTGTTCAGCTGACAACACATCTTTTAAAAGTCTTCAAGTAGACAAAAACCTTTTGAAAATTATTAAACTGTTATGAAAATGTATTTTAATCTAGGACCTTTTTATAAAGCACATGCCATTGCAAACACTGTAATCCATCTCTCACTACGTTGTTTTTAACCATGTAAATTTAATATGGCGCTTATTTTTTATTTTAACAAGTTAACAAATGATTCTTGTTAAATTAATCAAATAATTGAGTGTGTGATTGAATGATTGACTCACAAAAAGATACCTACATATTGCCACATACTTCCATTATGATGCAACCTGCAGAAAATGCTCTAAATGAATCAGCAAATGATTGTTTTTGGTAAATGGGATGTGACTCAGTAGATTTTAATGGGATAATGAGATGTCAATGAGACAATGGGATGATTGAAAGTCCCATCCACTACCACTTATTCATTGACTTGTAACACATTTCTGTAACTGTCCTTATTTTGCTAACATCAAGTATGTACGTGTGTCTTTCCATCCTTAATGCTGTCTATATGAGACTACGTATCCCAACTTCCCGCAGCTCTCTCTTCCTGTTGCGTGTCTCATTAGCGAGGGCCTAGCTCTTCTTGCTGCTAATTGACCTTTAATTATCCCAGCGACCCCACTGCGGCACCACATGCCTGTTACTGTAGCGATAGGGACGCACGCCACGCGTTGAGACCAAAGAAGCAGTAGGCAGTCTTCTAACGGACATTAAAACTTTTCCAAGTGTGGAGAAAAAAAATGGGTCTGTCTGTCTATATCTAGACAAACGTGGATTAATTTGAATATCGCAGCATTATTAAATAAAAAAAAAAATTCAAGCTGATTCTGTGCAGAAGAGCTTCAGAGATGAATACTGCACTACTGCCCAGCTGAAAATAAAAAAGAAAGAAAAAGGGGTGACAGGAAGACTTTATAGCAGTTTGTGAGAAATCACAATTTTTCTCAAAAAATGAAATCAAATAGAGGTTATAAGGTTAAAGCAATATCAGTGCACAGCATGTCATTCTGGGAACCATCCAGTCACTGTGAAAACCTTATGAACTGTGTGACACTGTTTCTATGTTGCCGTTCGACTTGGGCTGGTTGTCCTGGTTGGCGTCCTTCACGTAAACAGGATTATGGACACAGATGAAGGCACAGGAGGAGACACTGCCTATCGCTGCGATTGGATTAGTGAATGACAGGAAGTCGGTGCTCAAGCAAGGATAGGATCTAAGTGATGCGTTACCGCTGTACAGATCACACTAATATGAACAAGACATGCTTTTGGGGACATATATGACTGCCAAGGACAAAGAATTGACATGAGATAAAAACATACAGAAGTCATGTTTGCTGCATGCATGCCCCTGATAACAGTTAAAGGAGTCATACCACATACATTATGGACCTAAATATAATAATAATATTTTTTATCCTGAGGTTCAAGGATATAAGAAGCAGCAGCCAGAGAAAGATGTGAAAGAGATATATTTGTTTTTCATGATATGACCTCTTTAAAGCAGGGCTCTTGTAACACACACTCACACACTCTGGAGGTGATATGAAGAAACATTTGAACATACACACATATTCTGATTATGTGTTTTGTAGAAATGTGTTGTGTTGATAGTGATGATTGGATTGTCCATGTATTTCATTTTGGTTAATTCCCTTCTAGTGATCCAGAGGAAACAGCTGCAATCTCATTTCATATTATGAAAGATGCTTGAAGAGAAATAATTCCTCAATCATATTTGTTGCGTAAACTCAAACCTTAGCTTGCAAAGAGACTGCCAACATAAATTTTTTAATACACATCATAAACCCACCCGTCAAACGACTGTGTGTAGAGGTAGTAATTAAAAGCATTAAAAACAAAAAGTATAATTAGGCTCACAGCGGTGTCTGCCTCAGCCTCCATGTTTGAAGCACACATACGGTCTCAAACATAAAAGGGACAGAAGATCCCCAAAGCTTGAAAAGCCAAGTCGTTTTTGTGAGTCACACTTCGAAAGGTTTGTGCCCTTTCTTCTTCTTTTCGTTTGAATTTTGATGACTTTTGAAAGGCTGGTTAAAAAAAAAAAAATAACTCACTTATTTCATCAGCGTTTATCCCATTCATCCTAATATTGGTTTTAATCAGGATAAATGGGATTTAAATTTAATTAAAGTTTAAAACACAAACCTAATATGAGATCACAAAAACTTTCCACCATAATTTCAGTAAAAAATGGAGTATGGTAACTGATGCATAAGATACTCTGTTACCCCTTTTCCACCAACAAGGTGCCAGAGCCCAATCTGGTCCAGTTTTGATATAAATACATGGAAATTAATTGTAAATCCAAACCTATATGACTTAATCTTTTCCCTGAAACACATAAGGAAATGTTAGGAAGAATTACTGCAGTCACCAGTTTTAGCAGCACACACCTAAAGATGTGACAAAATTAGCCTACTGTGCTTAACTTGCATGTTGAGGTTGTTTCCCTTGTAGGAATGTTATGCTTGCATTTTGGTTGGCGTGCATTAAGGTGATTCAGTCGGTTCACGGTTTTTCATTCAATTCAGTGTCTTTGTTCATTTAAAAGCAGAAATACCTAGATGTGGTGACCCCAACATACAAACTGTCTCTGTCTGGGTGACCCATGCTGCAGCTTGCTGTTCCCAAAACTCTGGTATCTCGAGAGTGACTAAATTGGCCATCATCTAGTAAAACCACAACAACAACAAAAATCTTTGGAGATGTTCAAGAGCATCACGGTCTGCCCATGTAGGTGTTAATGCAAACACAAGCAGCATGGAAATTGGATGAAAAGCAGTGAACCATTTAAACCACTAATCAAAGTCTCTTTGAAACGCCTCTCTGGCATCCAAGTGCAGCTCCTATCTCTTTGAATGGGGAAACTTCTCCAAAGCTGTTCATTAAGTTTAGGATTAAATTTCATATCTGAAATCACCAAAGAAATCTAACAACAACTGTGTCATAAATGTTGTTACATTTTTTCCCATTCAAAACTATATAAGTGAACTGTCTTGGGTATTCTATAGTTTTTGACTTTAATGGACTCCGTCAAAAAATGCAAAAGTACATCTCTTAAAGAGGAAACAACCTCATCCCACAACTTAAGATTCTCAAAGGGGTATGAAACCTCACAAGCACAGTATGTGAATTCTGTCAAGTCTTGAGTGTATGTGGCCACACTACAGTGACTTTTACTGCATGGAAAAATGATGCAATTAAATTAAATGGTGACTGAGGGTGTCAGTCATCTCATCCCCCAGAGGAAAGTCAAATGGGTTTGGAGCAACATGAGGCTGAGTAAATGATGATATAATTTAAATTTTTGAGGGTACTCTCCCTTTAAATCCAAGAAAAAAGACCATGATGTACCATATTTGTTTGTGGGGAGTTATAGCATTGTTTGGCTCTGAAATGTGGCTCTGGCAGTGCTGGAAGAGGTCCACAGATCCCCTGGTCGAGCACTGGTTCAGTGGAAAAGGGATATGCTTCCTGTGTGGCATGATAAGGCTTTAGTAATCACCAATCTCTCCAAAAGGTGGAAAAAAAAAATCAAAGAAAAGCCATTGAAATCACATTGTCAGTAACATAGCAATAAACCCCCATAGCCTCCTCCTTGTATCCCTTGATGATTGTTAAACATGCATAAGGGAAATGGGCAGTGGGGAGATAGGGGATAAAAAGGTAAATGGATTAAAGGATAAAGGAGCTGGAGAACAAGCACACACCTTCGGTGAGGGAGGACACAGGCAAAGAGACCTCCATGCATGCGGCGGACTGGGCCTTGCGGAAGGGCGGTCGACCAGCACCCCTGCGGGCAAGGCGTGGCCCTTCAGTGCCCCCCAGGACTCTGGCCCTCCCAGTTGGACAGGGCTGGGAGGTCGGGCTAGTGCAATGTCCATTCACATGATCTGTAACAATGGGCATAGCATTATCAAAAAACACAAATGAGATTAGAAATGGAAGAATGTGTGAGAGAGAAAGAGAGGTGAAGAGGGCAGTGGGATGAAAACAATGCAGCAGCAAAGGACAGAGAAGCGTTAACAGTAAGAGGAAGCAGTCATTTAATAGCAGCTTTAATCAGCCAAAAATCATTCTTATTTAAAAAGGACAAAGGAAAATGGAAGGGAAAAGGAAAAAGGAAAATGGAAAGGGAAGGGAAAAGAAATTGGAACAGAAAAAGAGAAAGGGATAATGGAAATAGAAGGAAAGGGGGAAAGAAAAGGAAATGAAAAAGAAAAATAAATAAAATGGGGGAAAAAGAAACAATGAACAGGAAAAGGAAAGGAAAATGTAAAGAGAAGTAGAAATACAAAAATAATAAATGAAAAAGGACATGGAAAAGGAAAGGAAAGTTGAAGGTAATGGTAGCTGTTCATAAAATTAAGCATTCAGAGAGGCTTTCTCATCCCTTCTCTACTCAGAGACTTGAAAGGATGAAGGTGGAGGAATTGATTTCACAGAACAACAGAGGCTTCCATCTGCAGTCTGTTTATGCAGGAAGTTGAGGGAGGTCTGGTTGAGTATGCAGGAAAAGACCCAGATTCAAACTCCCTGCATCTAAAACAGCCCATTTTTCAACAACAGCTCCAACACACCTGGAGCAAAGTCTTACTACCGTCTACCTGAGAGAGACATCCTGTAGCCAGAAGCTCTCAGATGGAGGCAGTCTGTTTATATGTTCTACAGTATCCTCTAGGTTATGACTGACTCCTGACTATTTTGACATTCTAGCTATATTTCCCTTACTTCCTTCATTTTATATCAGTCATTTTCATGCCAACGCAGCCATCCAAATCCACGACTGTCTGCTGTCATTACATATCAGTGGGATTTCTACTCATTTTTATATCACACAGTAGACTTGGCAACCAAAACTTTGACACTGACTCATGGTAAAACAAAGCACTATTAAGAACACCATCTGTAGTACATTTAAGAAACTTAAATCATCATTTTTAAAAACTACATTTGTTAGTTAATATTTTCTTGTATGCACAACACGTTTTTATAGCATAATTTACACAATAACATTTAAAATGTTGGGGTCGGCAGTAATTTATATATAAAATATTTTATGGTTTTGAAAAACATAATTAAGCAACCCATCTACAGTATATTCAACAAAGATACAAATAGAAAAGTTTCTTGAGCACTAAAATCAGCATGTTAATATGATATAAGTATCATGTGACAATGAAGACTGGAATAATGGCTGCTGAAAATACAGCTTTGCCATCATAGGAATAAATTATATTTTAAAATTGTTTACATTTGAAAACATGTAATTTAAATTGTAACAATATCCCCACAATATTCCTGTTATACACTATATCTATCAAATAAATGCACTGTTAATTTTTTTTCTTTCAAAAACATTCCGCAGATGTCTTTACATCTGTTTTCCCTGGCCTGCACCAGGGACGGAGTTTCTAAATGAGCCCAGGTTCAATGAAAGATCCAAACTGAAGGTTTAGGATAGTAGTAAATATTACAAAAGCCCCAGTGCATTCAAGGGGAGACAGTTCTAAGCACAAAACTACAGAGAACCTACCTGTAGACACACACCCTAACTCTCTATTTGAGCCACACACACTTACATTACACTCACACAACACTCATAAATTGGCTTTCTAATAAGTATTGATTTTTATGTCTTTTTCTGTTTTTATGACCTAAACCTTCAAGATATTTTCATATTACAAAATGACCCAAGACTCGCTTTCTAAGTTCTAATATTTTTCCAAGCGCAAATCGAAACCTTCGAGGATTGGAAACAAGTGTAATCATTCATGGCCCAGATGGTCTATTTTCCTTTGTAATGCTGCACAGATTGACCTGTTGAAGGAACACTTTCATTATTACACATTAGGTCAAGTTTGGCACAAGAAATTGGAGAGGAAATTGTTCAGCCCTCAGCGAGAGTTATGTTAGTCACAGCCTAGCATGAAACAAAAAGCCAGACAAAAGGAAAGAAAAAGGAAAAGAGAACAAGGAAAGATATTCAGCGAAAGAGACAGAGTGAGACAATTCGGAGTATTTCCGTACAAGGCTGAAGAATGATCCAAGTCACGATGAGGCAAGCTCACTTGCAGAGAATGATCTCAATACATTAGTGCATGTCGTTCAGAGGTAGAAGATGGTCCAATCACAAATGAGCAGGCTTTTCATAGAGTTAGAGAATGGTCCAATAGGGTTAGAGCATGTTCTGAGGTATAGAATGACCCAATTACGATGGAGCAATGCCTTTAAGACGTAAAGAATGAACCAGTCACGAAAGAGCAAGGTTTCAGAGTGATACCTTTCTTAACTTAAGAATGAGTATGTTGAACAAACCACCTTTGTAAACACTTGCAAAATGTACATTGAGAAGCATAATAAAAAATAAATAAATAAAAAGGCCACACGCAGAGATGTGAGGAGGGAAATTTTGCGCTACCTCATGAATTCAAATGAGAAGAAAGTGAAAGAATAAAAATACATTAAATATAAACTGTAAAATGCTTCATCATGTCATTCTCAACAGGATGGAAACAGAGAAAGTTGATGCATCGAAGGCAAGAATAAGGAAAAAGGTCTGCTCGCTTTCGGCCTACCGTACCAAGATCAGTCTTAAGATCTGTTGGTAGACTTAACTTTCTGCCTGGTCCCTTGACTGAAACAAAAATAGGACAGAAAGGGGCAATTAATGCAGATAAGAAAACAAAACAAAAGGCAAAATAAAGACTTAAGCTCAAATAAATAAAAAAAAGAAAGAAAATCATTTAGTGTAACACATGCAGGTGTACACACTGACATGTAATGTTTCATTCGACAGTCATGCCTGATCGCATACTGCCACCAGATAAACGGATTTGTCTGTTTTTAGGCAAGCAAACACATGCATACAGAATGCATCTAAGTTGAAATGTATAACTTAAAATCCAATTTTTTCATTTCCGTTTCCTTCCATTTTGATAGGGGGAAAATAATGCATGAATCAATCAAAATAAATGTAAAATATACAGATTGGATCTATTGTACTGTATTGATCAGAAACCACAAAAACCACACAGAAACCAATTACATGTGTGCGTGCATACACAATAAGAGCTTCAAATTAAAGTGTAATCAGATAAAAAAAGTGAGGTCAACATTTTGCAAGCATTTTGCACCACAAAGGTTATAGTGTACACTGAAGTAAATGTCTAATATGGCAAAGATTACTGCTGAAATGGGATTTAAAAGAAAATTTGAACAAATATGTATGAGTGGATCCAAAATACTAATTCAACAGCAGTTTCCAATGCTATACAGGCAAATACATTTCATAACCAGGCATGGTATCCCAAAGAACGTCTCTCAAAGTCTCTATTTATATGATGTACTCCAGAACACTAAAACACATCAAGCAGAATACTTCCCAAGATGACACTCTCCTCCTAAGCATCATTTCGATTCAATGATTTTAAAGTAGGATGTGATTTTAGAATGTCATTTTCAACAGGGTGCTAACGCTTTTCCACTTATGGATTCCACAAAATGATTTGATGAATGCAATTTGCTTTCCTATGTTGACCAAAGAGGTCTAAAATATCTGGCGTAAGCTATCCATTAGCACTCCTATTCGTCTTGGCTGGAGAAAGGCCATCCGTTTTACCACCGAGTCTTTTATGTTACTTGCAAAAATGTAAAATTTTCAATTTGAATGGAAGATGATTTTTAGAAGTGCACTTGTGGCATTACCGGACCCCTGCTAACTGGATCATACTAGTAAACCAAACCAATAGTAGAGATGTATCATCCTCTCTCTCCATCTCTTCTTCCATGTATGTGGAGTTGGATGAGATTTGAGCATAAGACAAAGCGGAAATTGCTCCTGAAAATGGCAGTAATTAACATTCTGGGATCAATAAAGTGTGCCTTAGATGTCGAATGCTTCCCATTACTCTATACACTGATAAAATCAGTCTGTGCACACATATGCAGGTGTGTAAACATGACAGAGAGATCCACAGGAAATGTGGGCTAAGTACACGTTGATATGAGAGCAGCACATTAAAGCCATTTTGTGTATTTTGTGTGTATAGACTGTCTTAATAAACCCATGTTGGACATCTTTTGTTACTGTTATCCAGTGGTACAGCTACAATGGCAAACATTACAGCTGGCATCTGCTGATTTCAACATCAGACCTCAAGTGGCCACCCTGTATTATTGTTTTTTTTTTTGTTTGTTTGTTTTTTCATGGGCACAATTTAAGGAGTTGTTTAGCTGCTTGTTAGAACGTTTTGAGCACCATGGCTTCAATCCCGTTGACTCCTCTGTGAGCCTGACTCGGATGAACGGTAATTTGGGATTGTTTTCGGAAACATCTTAAAAAATGTCTTCTGCAATCCTGCACTGCAACTTGGAAGATTTACCTACTCCTTTGCTTTCAGCTCATGTCATCTTCCGCTAATTCGTTGAGGCAGATATACTTCAGGAGTAAAAATGCAGATGCCAGACTCTACGATGAATTCAGAGGAATTTCATTCTCAGAAGCATGCATTAGCATTTTTGAGCCACAGTGTTGTTGTTGCTGAAATAAAATGTCAAATCTTCAGTATTTTCCGCTCTTTTGACTTTCATCAAAAATACATTCAAAAATACGTCACTACTTAGCATGACCAATTTGGTCACCTTTGTAGTGATCCAGTATTTATTTGTTTTTTAAAGTGAGCCAACAGTAAAAAAAAAAGGCCATTCACATGCAGCACATTTTCAAAAGTGAACAAAAGCATTAATAGCATATAATTATCATGCTTGTAGCCATTCTCTCTGCCATGCTCTAGGAGACAAAGCTTTGCAGTCTGGCACATTAGTGTTAAATTAATTTACATTAGTTGCATCTACACAACTATGAGTTAAAAAATTTAACTATTTGCTATTTGCAAAACTTAAACTTTATCAATATAGAGAATGAATAGAGCACTAATCATTGGTAAAATTAGTTAACCAATGAATTCAATTTTAAGCTATTGTAAATGTCTTCAAAAAAAAAAAAAAAACCTTCTACTCAATAACACACATACTGTACAAGCATGGATGGTGGAGCTACTGAGGGCCAAAAGAAAACTCTTGAGAGCCTGTTGGGGTCTAACTAAAGAAATTTTTTTTTTTGTTTTTTTTTACAGATTTTGTTTGTCATGCTGTACATTATGAGCCCAGTGAGATCTTGCAAAAAGCTACATGTTAGAACTGATTTTGTTAATCATACTCAAGCAAAATTTTAATAGTACGGTACAATGGGGCTGAAGGTGCATTTGTTGGGGCCAAAGGTAATTGATGTGAAATATATGGCTGAGCTTTCCATTTTGAGATAATATATAGTGATTAGTATAATTTATTAAGACGCATGAAAACATCATATTTTAAAATATGGTATTAATCATATCATAAAATCTATTTATTGTTTCTACCATAAATTATTATTTCAGAATTTTTGTCTTTTATATTTTGTACTTTTACAATGAGTGTATGTATGTTTTACATAATTTAAATTATTTAATTTATTGAAATAATAACATTTACAGAAAATGGTACAATCTTTGCTGAAGTGATTGTTTTGAACAAGTATTAACTTAAATATTAATGCAAAATATATTACTTTTGCTTAAGTATTTGTACCCGAATGTGGGTAAAAAGCTTAGCACCTCATATATTTGTATGATTTCTAATAAAACCAAACAAACTAATTGTATAATTTTGTTTATATAAATAATAAATTTATATAATTTTTTTTTTTTTTTTGCAAGTACTGAATAGAACATTTCCATAATGTTTCAAAAATTAAGAACATATGACAAAAATTAAAACACACTTTATTTACACATAAAAAAAGAGTCATCTGACCCTACTAGACCTCAATGATCAAAGCTCTGTCTAGGCTATACGCACAATATCACCCCTCTCATCAACACACACAATACATACTACCATGCCTCAATCACACACATGCCTACAATAGCCAAACGTGAAGCACACTTACACATACTAACATACGTACTCACACACACCTACACCTACACCTCAGCAGCATGGAGCGTAGCACAGGGCACTACGAGCGTGAGGCTACCTCTACTGCAGCATGCAACCCCCAAACAAACACCCACACCGCCACGGGGCTTGCTGTGTGTGGGTGTTTTTAAGGGGCTGGACACATTCTTACCATTGTCCAACAGGTAAAAGACCGGACTGTAGTGGCAGGATCGGAGGTTGGACACAGGTTCCCCTGTGCCTCGAGGGTCATTATGGAGGGAAGGGGTGTAGGGTGCTGGAAATCAGAGATCACAGTCATTGTCACATCCCGGGCTCAATTGAATACAGCCAAACAGCTTGTAAAAGGTCACTGGGATTCATAACAGGATGCTAAAAGTGGAGAACATCACACATAAGGAATTTTTAAATAATCTAATAGAAAAAATATAATCATATTCTAAAAAATGATAAATAATTATGTTTATGTTATTTTAAAATATATGGTGCTTAAATGCTTACATGCCTCTTTATATGTTTGAATTAAAGTAACTTTTGGTGTTGAACATGATTTTGAATCTGTTATATGACTTACACTCACCTAAAGGATTATTAGGAACACCATACTAATACTGTGTTTGACCCCCTTTCGCCTTCAGAACGGCCTTAAATGGCATTGATTCAACAAGGTGCTGAAAGCATTCTTTAGAGATGTTGGCCCATACTGATAGGATAGCATCTTGCAGTTGATGGAGATTTGTGGGATGCACATCCAGGGCACGGAGCTCCCTTTCCACCACACCCCAAAGATGCTCTATTGGGTTGAGATCTGGTGACTGTGGGGGCCATTTTAGTACAGTGAACTCATTGTCATGTTCAAGAATCCAATTTGAAATGATTCAAGCTTTGTGACATGGTGCATTATCCTGCTGGACAATGCTCAGGTAGGCCGTGGCATTTAAATGATGCCCAATTGGCACTAAGGGGCCTAAAGTGTGCCAAGAAAACATCTCCCACACCATTACACCACCAGCCTGCACTGTGGTAACAAGACATGATGGATCCATGTTCTCATTCTGTTTACACCAAATTCTGACTCTACCATCTGAATATCTCAACAGAAATCAAGACTCATCAGACCAGGCAACATTTTTCCAGTCTTCAACTGTCCAATTTTGGTGAGCTCGTGCAAATTGAAGCCTCTTTTTCCTATTTGTGGTGGAGATGAGTGGTACCCGGTGGGGTCTTCTGCTGTTGTAGCCCATCCGCCTCAAGGTTGTGTGTGTTGTGGCTTCACAAATACTTTGCTGCATACCTCGGTTGTAACGAGTAGTTATGTCAGTCAAAGTTGCTCTTCTATCAGCTTGAATCAGTCAGCCCATTCTACTCTGACCTCTAGCATCAACAAGGCATTTTCGCCCACAGGACTGCAACATACTGTATGTTTTTCCCTTTTCACACCATTCTTTGTAAACCCTAGAAATGGTTGTGCTTTTAACCTCGTTAGACAGGATGAATTCATAAGACTCACAAATCACTGCAGGTGTCGACCTGACAGTAAAAATCATGATTGCTGTGTGAATTGATGCCAGACTGCTGAGGGTAAAGATGAGAGAACAGCGTTGTGAGAGAATAACAAGTGTATCAGAGGACTCCTGGTTATTCTGCTTTAACAATAATGGCCTTCCTCAGTCTTTTCTGGAACCATCTGCCCTTTTGTCCAAAAGCTTATTTATGCTCTCATTTAAATACAGCTTTTTTCTTATGTTTTTTTTTTTTTTTCTTATTTTTTAGCATTTTATGCCGATATGAGCTCAGGACTGCCCACATTGTTTCACCCATCTGTGCTGCTGCATCAGCTTACATTACATTGACTTTACGGGATAACAGATAAAAGTAAAAGGTGACAGCACATCTGGTATCTAAAAAAGTGTTATTATATATTTTTAATGAAAAGCAAATTAAGTGCTCTTTCCAGTCTAAAAAAGGCAAAATATAAACGCCATAGAAGGTCATTTATTATTATTATTATTACTATGGCAAGAAATCAAATTTTTTACTCAACAATGGTGCATTAAACTGATCAAATTTTCTATCAAAGAATCCTAAAAAGATCCCAAAGGAATCCCAAAGGTTCCTTATTTTAGCAAAGGCAAACCAGTCTCCTCTTGGCTTATATCGAAATCAGCAGGTTTTTTTTCATGGAAGGGCACTTTTTATTTCACATCTTTTGTACTGAAGCAATGCATCACCCACTGACTGCAATGATAGAGCTTGAAAGATCAAAGACAATGTTTTATATAACTCCGACTGGATTCGTCTGAAAGAAAAAAGTCAATTACACCTAGGATGCCTCGGGGGTGAGTAAAATGCAGCCTAATTTTCAATGTTGGGTGAACTAACCCTTTAAGAGATTCTTTAAAAAACATTATTAACCCTACATGTTTGAATGTTTGTTTCACTTTGGTTTTTACTTTATATTTAAAACATTTGTAACATTATTTCCCAAAATGTAATTTCTGTGTAATTTATCTACTGCAGCAATCAAGCTTAAGTGACACTGTAAAATGTACAGGTAATTTTCGGCCAGCTCTCTGTTTTTTTTTATTTATTATTATTATTATTCTTTTTTAACAATTTAGTAGCTGTGGTTTGGAACATATAGCTAACAGTGGCGCCCCCAGAAAATGTTAACAGGGGTGGCCAAATGAGGCCACAGTAAATTTTGGGGGTGGCACATTAAAATAAAGAAAAAAAAATTAAGGGTTTGCAATATAGACAAAAAGTTATATCTCTGTGAGTTCTAGGATTTTATCGATAACGATAATTACACTATTTTGCTGTTATTGTGCTGATATCTTATTTTTGTAATTGTGCTGACACCTGATTTTTTTTTTTTTTTTTTTTTTTACCTTTACACCATTCTTTCTAAAAGTGTGCACCATATTTTAGGTCAGATACTTGCATTTGGGCTGTTACCAAGAAAAATTGCAATCAGTATCAACAAAATTGATCTTTGCAATGCAGATAAAACAGAAGCTGCATCTGAAGTGCCATTTAGATGTTTTTACACACTGTTTAATGTAGCTCCGTGGAACATGGAATACTTTAACATGCAGTTACAAATGAATAAATAATGTTTTGATATTTTAAAGATAAAACATTGAAAACTGATGTTTGAAATTATTTAAAAAATGAGAAGGTTCCATTAAATGTGAAATTAAAACCGCCAATAGGTGGCAGCGAGTCACTGTTAATAAGTGAGTCATTGCGATTGAACCGAATCATTTAAACGGTTGATTCATTCAGGAACGAAACACTTTAATGTTGCTCAGAGACGCAAAACTGTGGCTGCAGCAGGTGCTTTACTTTTTTTCACTTCTTAAACTATTGTGAATTTACATTCTGCATTTAAATTAATAGGACCCACTGTAAATAATCCTAGGGGTGGCCAGAGTTTATACAGGGGTGGCCTTGGCCCCTTGGGGGCGCCCCTGATAGCTAACTTCTAGCTAACCTGTATAAAAAAGAGAAAAAAAAAACAGCTTAACCACCCTGAGTGACCAAATTAGACCAGCTAATGAAGAGCTGGAAACAGACTACCAAATTCGAGAATACTGTAATATAAGGGCTTAGACTGAAAATGTTACCACAAAAGTAATCTTTTATCAGGAGATGTTTTGAATATTTCATGATGATATGACACATTAAGTAAAGCTTTTGTGCTGCAGAAGGGGTTTAATGCACACTCATCTCTGCAGGTTAGACAAGTACAATAAGCTCATCAGAAATTGGAAAACAAATTACCGCTTTCTGTCCTTTCACATCCACTTTCTTTTGCTCCCATTTCTCCCTTTCATTCCAGAATAATCTTTTTCTAAAAATATCTTTGCTGGTCACAGTCGATGGCTGACATTTCAGTTTATTAACCACCTGGCAATGTGCCACAATCAACAGGGTCTCAGCAACCCACCTCACCCTGCTGACAAAAACAACAACCGCACAAACAACAAACAGCAACAACTAGTCAACTAGATAGAGAGATATAACACTTATGAGAACTTCAAAGTGGACTGCAGCCCAATTGCTGGACTTGATGGAGAGCAGGGCAGACTGAAAATCAGAGAGGTGTGCTTGAGGTCAGAGATGATACTGACGAGATGATGATGCAAAAATCAACCTTTTTCAGATCAAGTAAATACATTAGCAGCTAAAGCAGAGTGTCATTTTATGTCACCTGAGGTGAGCACAGGAAGAGTCCATTCATTATTTATCTATTCTGGCTTAATGCTACCTTCAAAAGCTGAAATTGAAGTATTAACAAATAAAAAAGGTCAAATAACAACAGTGCCATCAAACATTTATTTAATGCAGCCAATTTCCATCATCTCAAGGTTAAATGTTTTTTTTTTTCTTCTGTGAATGTAGCACAACAAACAGAGTCATATGCAAATATCATATTTTCATCTGTGGTAAGGCACTACTATTATTATTATTATTATTATTATTATTATTATTATTATTATTACAAACTATGATCTACACAAAGTTAAATAATAATAAAATCAATATAGTTTGAATCTGTGTAATATTACCAGTACCTTAAGGCGGGCGTACACGGTGCGATTTTTTCTGTCGTACGAGTTCGCATGCGATTTTTTCAATCGTTTGGAAATCGCGTATGCTCGTATGGTCGCAGCTCGTATCATTTGCGATGAATTACGAGCCGAGCAGAGTGGCTTACGAGCACTTCCCGACCTCCCGATCATTTTTAAACATGTCTAAAAAGTTTGTGAGCTATCGGTTTGAATTCGTGGCATGTGTGCAGTTGAACGAGCCGATTTGTTGATTTATCTGAAGTTGACCAATCACGAACTAGGAAAACCACAGAAGAAGAAACACGAACAGGGCAGCGCCACGGCGAATGTGGACTATTGACCAGGAGGATAAACTCGCTGAAGTCTGACAGGAACAGCGAGCGCTGTATGATGTTTCTAGCAACGTGTACCATGCTTTTTAGTTCTCTCTCTCTCACGCGCGCTCTCTCTCACACACGCATTATGTAGTTTACAGGGACTCTCCATAGACGTAACGGTATTCTATACTGTATATCCCCATACACTACCTCTATCCATTACGGAAAATGCATGTTTAAAATTTCTATTAAACACCGTATAGTATTTTTTTAAAGCCATTTGGTTTACGAGGGCACAGAAATTGTCCTCACAAACCATGTTTACATTGTAATACCTATTTCAGATATTTATAAACCTACAAGAACACACACACACACACAGGGTGACCAAACGTCCCGGTTTCCTATTGCTGAAAAATAACATGTACGTGTAGGAAACAGTCACGGCTTGTATCAATATTGTATATGCAGTTATGGGAGAGGGAGAGCAGTTATATTAGGCGCGTTCGACTTGAAGCAGCGCTGCACAGAATGACATCACCTGTATGGCATCAAAGTACCGCGAGAGCGATTCGAATGCATTGGATATGTGTGCTCTCTTAGCGCTCTCGCGGTACTTTAATGTCATACCTTCTGTGCGAGCAGCGGTGTTTCAAGTCGAACGCGTCTATCAACTTTGTGCGATTGCTTCTGGAATTCGCAGGTTGTAATATCGTGTCGTATATCATCTCGTCCGTACGATTTTCAGATAAACTCACTCGTGCAGTGTGCGTGGACATACGATCTTCCGACCATCCGAATTCACACCGTGTACGCCCGCCTTTAATGGTGTGATTCCACCACAAAAATAAATAAATAAATACATAAATAAATAGATAAATAAATAAATAAATACAATTTTTATAAAAATACATTTTTAATGGGGAAATTTATTTTATGTTTAATTATTATCATTATAATTGTATATATATATTTTTTTCTTTTACTTTTTTTTTTAAAAGGTTGTGTGTGTGTGTGTGTGTGTGTGTGTGTGTTTTTGCAGAACTGACACAGTGGTGTCACAAAATAATGTGTTAATAATACAAATATCATGAAAAATATAATTGAAGGGCAAAACATTTATTCTTCTTAACTAGTATATAACACACACAATTTACATTATTGTGCATATTTTCCAATCAGCTGTCATTGTGCCAGATTATGTAAAAAAAAAAGTATGAAAATATAATTTAAATGTAGGATACTTAAAATGAAAATAGCTTTAACAAACCAATGAAGTCTGCCATTACATTCCAAAAAGTCTTACCATCAAGGCAGAATCCTATTAATTACAATATTCGAGATGTAGGGAGGGAAAAGTGATGCATGTCACATGCATCATTCACTCAAACATGAGTGCAATGAAATAAATACAGTAAACACAAACAAATAATGTATTAGTATTCCCCTTCCTCATCATTATTTATATTTTCTCTATAGTCCTTCAAAATTTCTTTTTATGTTTCAGTGGCTGATGCCCAGAATCTCAGTCCAATTTTTGGCTGAATTCCCCAGCCAATCGTAGAAGGCCATTTCCCGACTCCTGTCATAATAGCTGCTTCCACAAAATCACATCTGAATTACTCAGCAGCCTGAAGCCAACACAACAAATCCCAAAGAAAACACACAAAGGATACTGTTCTGACAGCCAGTTCTTTACCACAGAACATTCTAGAGAAAATCACACACATGTGACTCCTGTGCTTCACTACAGACTTGAGATCTTAAAGGAACTGTTTACCCAGAATTGACAATTCTGTCACTGTTGTATGAAAACAAGCATTCTTATATAAATCAACTTTTCTGTATTCCACAGAAGAAATCAATTGATATAGGTTTGCTATTTTTCATTTTTTGGTGAATTATTCCTTCAAATGCTTGATACACAGCCACATTTCAGAAGTGAATCTCAATTTTCCTTTCTTCCTCTCAAACTACTAATGTCAGGCTACAGCTCAGCTCATCTTCCCAAGCGACTTGCATCTTTCAGGATGCCTGCTGAGCTGGGAACTGGGAAAACAAGCAGAGGCTTCAACTGCACTGAGACATAAGAGTGAATTGAGAAAGAGAAAAACAGACAGCAAATTTTGTATTCTGAAGACACCACACAAAATGTGCCTCTGATATTTCAAACAATAATAACTTAAAAAAGTCACAATACAATATTTTTCCCCCTGGGAAATCAAAGCTTTACTGGAAGAATTCTTCTAAATTAAGAGCTCTATTTAGATCCTCAAGGACAAGCGCTGTAGTTGTCATCATGTTCATCCCACTGAGGCGATGCAAACAATGAGTAGAGCTCTGTAAACATAATCATATCCTCCTAAAAATTCTACACAGGTTATGATGTATTTAAAGAAGAAAGAAGAAACAAAGACATTGGGGGTAAAAGAGCAGAAGAAAAAGCCTCCAGGGACTGAATACCTGTGCTGTGGGGAAACTCAGAAGAGGACAGAAAAGAAAAAGATGAAAACTGCTGGTTTAATGAAGGCTTGAAGGTTTTTGTGAGTGTCGGTATTAAGACGTTTTTGTCATTAAATCTGAAATGTGTGACTTTTTCACCACAAGTGGAATTTCAAAAATAATGACTGTCATCAAACAGGTTTTTAACCACCCCCCCCCCACCCCACACACACACATCATTAGGTGCATTTCCATTACAGAATTGCGCAAAACTTTTGCAATATTTTATAAATGTTGATAAAAATACCATTGCAGATTCCATTGAAGTTCTGAGATGTATTCCCTTTTCAACTTTTAATATATATGAGTTTTAGACATATTTTTGTGGCATATTTTCAATTTTATATTTCAGTTTGCGCAATTTGAATAGTAATGGAACTACTGTTTCCTGTAGGGTGTGTCTATTAGAGATGGGTGTGGTTATACTGGAATCATTATAGGTATGGCTGGACAAGGGTATGGTTATCAGAACTAGGAGTAGGTGTGATTATCAAAGGTGATACTGCTATTTGAGATAGGCTTGATCATGATAGGGTGTGGCTATATTAAGTGGGTGTGGTCAAGCATGGGTATGGCTGTCAAAAATAGAAGTATAGACGTATGCTTGATTATCAGAGGTGGTGAGATTATCATAGATGATACCTGAGGTGGGTGACTTGCTCCTCTCTGGGTCCAAAGACACCTGATTATCAGAAAGCTCCGTAAGGCCTGCCATGGAGGAACATGGAAGGCATAGTAAGAGGAAGAAGATGACAATAATCATCGGGTTCCATGACCACCAAACACATTTGCATGCATCATATCACCAGGACAAACATTGTGGTCTGAGACACTATCATGATACTGGAGCGATGCAAGGAAGATGTATAGACATCTTAATAAGAGAGTGTTTAAACTTTTAACTAGGTGTATATGGTATATTTAAGGCCATGACGTGGTTGTTCGGTCAGTTGTGAATATGAGCTGTTGTGTATATTAACTCCAGAATCAAGCATGTGTAACAATACCAACAACAATTCCATGCATGTTTGTGCATGCAGGAAAGACAAAAACCGCATCGAGGTTACTCAAGGCATGATGGTAAAAACATGATGAGGCCTGCACTGCAGAAATATCATCATTTTGAAAGTGTATGTATGAACTAAAGTATATCTGCAAAGTACATGGTTAGCAATTTTTTTTGTTAAATAATAGCTATAACTTTATATGGTCATATACATGAGTGCAGTGAAAGCCTCATTTTCACAAATAGATTAATTATTTTGGCAGAGTATTTTATTTTTTATTTATTTTATTTTATTTTTTTGGCCATTATGATTATTGGACACACAAAAAAGTTCTACTGCATATAAATTCACTAGTCACTTACTGTACAATGATTGTAACTTAAATTAGTATTTTTATATTGACTTTTTTTCCCTATTCAAAGGGATTCTATTCTTTCTTTTTTTATGGAAAAGTCATGTAATGTCATGTCATGTCTTTTTTTTTTTACACAGTGTGAGAACGTGGTCATTTGTGATTGGTTCATTACACAAACCTTTGGCACAAATCAATAAAACACTGAGCAAGGAGACAATCAAAGGTTGTAACTGGATGTTTTGATGTACGCAAATTCAGAATATGTAATATCCTGTAACAATTAATTGAATTACTATAAATAACGCTGCATTGAATTTAATATGGTATGATAAATCTACCTATTGTAAACTTCCTCAAAATAACACATTTTGATAAATGACATCCCATTGTCTGTGCTTTGCCTCCTTGCTGTTATGTTGCCCCTATCTGTGTTTCACTGGAGACATGACTTACTCTGGTAGGAAGTACGGATCCGTTTCTTTGAATCGGAATAAAAGTTAGACAGGCCGCGCATGCAAAAGTCTGCAACAGCGCCCCATGCCCCATCACCGCCACCCATGAGAGGAGACATGGAGCGAGGGAGGAAAAGAGGAGGAGAGAAGAACAAAATAGGCTCAGAGTGACAAAACGCATGTGACCGCAATCTGAGCAAGACCCAGTGTACTGAGGGAGAAAACGAAGGAATGAAAATAGGAAAATGAATCCTAACCTTTTGCTTTTTTTACTTCTACCAAAAACAACAATATAAGGCAGAAAACAGAACTAAACATAAGGAAAATTCTTTCAAGGTTAACAGCCACCACGGAAAGTGGCACAGAAATTGTACAAACAAACAAAAATATTAACATAAATAGAAATGACTTCTCTTTTCA
Source organism: Carassius carassius (assembly GCF_963082965.1). Classification (NCBI taxonomy): domain Eukaryota; kingdom Metazoa; phylum Chordata; class Actinopteri; order Cypriniformes; family Cyprinidae; genus Carassius; species Carassius carassius. Next base: position 14,043,702 of record NC_081773.1, on the reverse strand, counting down.
GTGTCTATCTTTAAATGTATATGTGAAGATGCATTTATGCATAAGTATGTATTAGTATTTTGGATTCGTTTTGCGGATGGATCCCCTGTCTAAACTGAGGGTGAGTGTCTGACAGCAGGCGGATCACATGAGCTTTGCTGTTTTTGTACCTACTGGAAGTTGCTGCATCACAATGTTGCATTTTGTTGATTGTAAAGTAAGCATTTTAGTTTTATTATGTCGCTGCACACACAATGCAAAATGCAGCACTGCTGATACAGTGGGGTCCAAAAGTCTCAGACCAGACTGAAGCTGTTGGTTTCTAAATTTATTTCAAACCTGGAGATAAACAAAGTATTTTTATAGCAAAACACAAATACTCTCTGCACTATTTTTATATATTGTTTTGTCCATAATCAAATAAGCCTTTTATGACCAATTCTCAATCATCCATGATTAATTTACATCACAAACCAAAAGGGTCCAATCATTTATTGGCCACTGATAGGTCTTTAACTCATGTAGGTGTACATCAATTTAAAGATATTAACACTACCATTCAAAAGTTTCGGGTCATTGATTGATTGATGGCATCACATTTAATAACAAATAAATTTATCTTAAATAAATGCTTAAAAATTATATTCATCAAAAATTCTGAAAGAATACTTTTCAACATTAAAATGGTTCTTGAGCAGCAAATCAGAATAGATAAATCACACAAATTAATTATATTGTAAATATATTTAAAAAGAAAACTTATTTTTAAACTGTAATAATAATTTGCAATATTACTATTTTCACTGAATTTTAATTAGATATATGTAGTCTGTGTGAGTATAAGATAACAAAATATATCATATAAAATTACTATTAAAATACAAAGTACAATTACATTTTAATGAGTGAAAATTGCTGTGTGCACTTTAAAAAAAATGGGGATGCACTTAATAATTTTTTTTTTGATTGTACTGACAATATAATAATATTAATAAACTGCATTCAAAATTTCAAAATAGAAACATTTTGACCAGTGGTCTCAGACTTTCGGATCCCACCATATATATAGAGAATGACTAAAGAATGTAATCAATGATAGAATAAAAACTGAGTGGGACTTCCGCTCCTTTCATCGGATTGGAAAACAGAGAGAGAGTACAAAACAGTCTCTTTATACACACTGGCCTGAGTGTGTGGGTGAGCGTTAAGACATTCTCTCTCTTTTTTGAGAGCTTACATAAGCTACGGATCAAAATCACTCTTCGACCGCACCGAACGACCTTTCTGCCCACCTCTGCATCTCCATGTCGGCTCAAAGCCTCTTGGTTTCTAAAGATACAGCTGCCTGAACAAGAGGAGGGAGAGCGTCAACTTTGAAGTGAGGAGCCAGTATGGTCGCCTCCCCACAGCTTCCTTTTGATTAAGCTCTATGAAAACAGATATTCATCTTCAGCTTTCACTTATGACATCTTCTTTCTCTGGATGGTCTGTTTGAGTGTGTATGTGTGTGAGCAGTCAGGGTAGGAGGAGAGAGGAGGCAGTGGCGCCCCCAGAAAATTTTAATAGGGGTGGCCAGATGAGGCCACAGTAAATCTTAGGGAAAAGAATAATAATAAGTTTTGTAATATTGAAATAAAACAATATCTGTGATTTCTGGTATTTTTTTTTACCTTTTTTTTAAGCTTTTTTTTTCTAAAATTGTGCACCATCTTTTAGGTCAAATACTTGCATTTGGGCTGTTACCAATCAAATGCAATCAGTATCAACTAAATTTATATTTGCAATGCAGAGAAAACAGAAGCTGCATCTGAAGTGCCATTTAGATGTTTTTACACACTGTTTAATACAGCTCTGTGGGACATGGAATACTTTAACCTGCAGTTACAGATGAATAAATTGTGTTTTGATATTTTAAATGTAAAACATTGAAAACTGATGTTTGAAATTATTAAAAAAATGATAAGGTACCTTAAATGTGAAATTAAAACCGCCAGTAGGTGGCAGCGAGTCACTGTTACAATAGATTGCAGTAGAACCGAATCATTTAAACGGTTGATTCATTCAGGAACGAAACACTATCATGTTGCTCAAAACAGTGGCTGTGTTTGGAATGATTTTTGAGTGAGGGAATATGTTGTCTAAAAGGTAAGTCTCTTGATATTAACTTCTTGTTTTTATTGAACTGTTGTATAAAATCAATATCACATTTGTAATTATGCTGACTTTTGGAGAAAAACGTCACTCTTTGTGTGATAGTACCTATATGAAATTATATAGATCTATAAATGTTCTGTCCCATATATTGACAAATTTGATAATTCTAAATTTTCAGTGAAAGAATGCACTATAAATGATTATGAGCACTAGTCTAGAACATCACATGTACATGCACACTCTGTGTTTTGATTGGACGGGGGGGGGGGGAGGGTTGAAGGGCAGCTACTCTGGTGGCACCAATCTGCAATCTTTTTTCAAACCTTGCAAACCTTTTTTCACTTCTTAAACTATTGTGAATTTACATTCTGCATTTAAATTAATAGTACCCACTGCAAATCATCCTAGGGGTGGCCACAGGGGTGGCCAGAGTTTATACAATGGTGGCCGTGGCCACCCCTGGCCACCCCTTGGAGGCGCCCCTGAGAGGAGGGCAGGTGGAGCGAGATCTGTGCTGGATTAGTAACAGCGAGTCCGTATGGCAGGTTACGTTGTGTTCTCTGTTACGTGTTGTGCTCAGGCAAAGACCAACAGCAACAGAGATACAACAGACGACATGCAGAGAGGCAACCGGGAATGCAGTCTGTCCCATGCAGTTAAAGAGAGGGACTGTGTGTGTATGTGTGTGTTAAATGGACAAGAGACAGGTAAGGACAGAAGTAAGATTTGCAAAGTTTGGTTTTGATGAAATGAAGTGCTGAACATGTTTGTAGATGCATGCCAGTGACGTGTGTTCATAGTTGAAATTTATTTTACAGCTTTGTTACAAAGAAACACACTGTATTTGAACATTTGTGGGATTACGAGACACATAGTGCATGTGTACCTGATGTGGACTGACGGTTTTTGCGAGGAGAGCGTGTTAGTCGCTGGAAAGGGTCTGCGGATCCGTAAAGCTCCAGTGTGTTCATACACAGCAGAATGGTTTTCTGCAGGTAGTCCACCACTGCCAAACCATTGCAGTTACCAAGAGCCAACCTGCACAAACACACACACTCACTGAGCATACACAACTATGTTTCATATTAGATATACAAAAACCCATCATAAAGTCCAGTTATGACTAACAATATTTCTAACGATCACAGCTATGTCTAAATATGATATGATATTTGAATGTATCATACAGCTTTGCTCAGTTTACATTTCCCTTGAAGAATCTTTACAATGTTTATATTATTCTTTTATTATTTTTGTTTGTATTTTTAAAGTGGGATAGTACAAATAAATAGCATTTATTTATTTATTTTGTATTATTATTTATTTATTCTTAGCACTGGCCAAATGGAATGTTTGACAAAACAGATAGGACAACGTATAGGACGCTGTCTGCGTCACCTAACAACAGCTCAGAACAATGTAAAGATTGACGAGACGAGACGAGGCAGACCGGACGAGAAGTGCAGCATGAAGCATTGCTTCTCATCTGGCTTCAGAACCATCTTAGCACTGGATCAAATTAAACTTTAAAATATATTACTGGAAATAGTTATTTAACATATTTTAGTTATTATACAAAATTATAATATTTTTTTAAAATGTTATAAAAATGTCTTTACATTATTACTGACCAAACAAACACATAACTATAATATATGTTGTCTAAAATGCTAAACATCCAACAGGTTCTACAAGGGGTGTGTAAAATGAGACTGATTTTAAAATGTTCACTTAATTACTGGTAAATCCCGCACCGTGGGTCCAGTCATTAACAAACTATTCACAAGACATGCATACACAAATATGGACTGTATGACATTAAATCTGCTGGAATGAATTCAAAGGAATTCAAAATCTTTCTGACCACTGTAGCCAGACATCACCATGGCAACCTTTTCTCGTAATAATGCTTTAGTGATTATGATTGCACGTGGTTGTGACTGAATCAAAACAGGATGACAACAAGTGAAAGATTCAAAAGAAGGCCAAATTATAATTAGAGTTTTATCACTTTAATCAAAATCAAAGACCCTGCAAGCTGGAATAACAGCTGGACACATGAGTCTGGAGTTTTTATGATGACAAATTACATTAAACATGGTAGCACTGATGTTTGATTACCATACTCAGTTACACTTGATGTTAATGTCCAATTATTTCCATTAATAAACCATTAACTGCAACTTTTGCCTCAATAAACTCCTAATTTGCTGCTTATTAATAATTATTAAGGTACTTGTAAAGTTTAGTTTCAGGGATGTAGAATATGGTCATGCAGAATGTGTGCTTTAAACAGCCAATATGTTAATAATAGGCATGCTAATAAGCAACTAGTTAAAAGTGAGAATTGGTCACTATACTTAAGTGCTGCCCCACACTCATATACCATAGTAAAGTCCAAGTCATTATCTCGTAAAATACTACAGTATTCATTTTCAAGGCAAAATGGAAAACTGAATATTAAATTACAGGAAAAAGTAAGGATTCTATTGGCTGAATAAAATAGATGACTTAAAAGAGGTAGGGCCACTTACAGTCCGTATGCAGAGTTTAAATCCAAGCTGGTGATTTGTTGTGGTGGTTCTCCATCGACCCATAATAACTGAACCACCAGCTCCGCCTGGTACCCAGGAGGCATTCGGATCGTACGATCTTTAACCCTGTGACGACAGTATTCAGATTCAGTATATGTTGAATCTATTTTGACTGTTACACTTTATTGATCTAATACTTTCTATGTAGAATTATCTAGAAAGCAAGTTAATCTTATCAAGTCCTACATAGGAAAACATAAACACTGAGCAATGTTGCATAGTCTCACTTGAGGCGAGGGATGCTGTCCCGCACACTGTCTGGCGTGTGGCTGCGGGGACTTGGAGGCTGAGGTTGAGGTGAGAGACCACTGGGGTCCGAAAAACATGGAGTGTTCTCTGTATCCGACGGAGAGATGACATCCTCCATCTCACACTGAAGTCGCACTTCTAGGGACTACACACACAAATGCAACACAAAGTTAATCCATCAAATCTATAGCATGTACACAAACTCTTAAAGGTTCACCTTAATTTGCACAGTTCACTCAAAATTAGTTTCTTTCTGCTGAACACAAAAGACAATTTTTTTTTTTTTTTTTTTTTTTTTTTGTCCATTCAATAAAAGTCAGTGGCATAACATGTTGTTTTGGACCCCACTGACCTTTATTGTATGGACAAAACATTCTTTAAAATATCTTATTTTGTGTTACACAGAATGCCATAAAGGTTTGGAAAAACATGCAAGTAAGAAATGTTGATTGCATTTTTTGGGTAAACTATCACTTTAAGAGCACACTCACCGTGATGGCGGTGTTGGCGTCATGTTTGCTGAAGCGGTACAGGATGACGTGGGCGCTGATGCCGACTACACAAAAGATACGGCTCTGCGGGCACCAGTTGATCATCTGAATGGCGTAGGGGTCTTCCTCCACAAGCTCAGCGCTGCGTCCCACATCTCCACTCTTAGGCTTCTCAAACACCTTTGACGTCTTGAGCTTATACAACATCTGCAGTGTGACTGACAGAGATGGAGGTTATCACCACATCACATCTTATTACATAATGAATGGTGATTAAACAGAAACAGTACTTTAAAGGACATATTTTTTTGTTTAGTACAAGTTATGCTTAACCAAAAGCACTTAATAGTAGCATAATGATGGCTACCATAAAGATTAGTGTCTACTTTAAGAAAAAAAAAAAAAGATATGGAAGAAAATAATTTGTTGAATGAAGATGTAATTTATTTATTTATTTTTACTATGTGCACAAAAAATATTCTCTTAGCTTCATAAAATTACATTTGAACCATAGATGTCACATGGACCATTTTAACAATGTCCTTACTACCTTTCTGGGCCTTGAACGTGTCAGTTGCGTTGCTGTATATGCAGGATCAGAAAGCTCCCAGATTTCATCAAAAATATCTTAATTTGTGTCCCGAAGATGAACAAAGGTCTTACAGGTTTGGAACGATATGAGAGTGAGTAATTAATGTTCAAAAAAAAAAGATTTTGATTAAAATGACAAAAAAAAATAACTTTTTTTTTCATAGATTAACTTGCACAGATTAATTGTTCGCCTTAACACCAGTGCTAACAAAGTAAATAGTTTCAGGTTTTGATGTCATGCAGAATACAATGTTTTAACACAAGAATTCATGTTAATATTTCAATAAAATTATAAACTTCACATTTCTAATTTCAAATTCTCCATAATTGGCCCCATTTACATTTATCTGACGCTTTCATCCAAAGCGACTTACAATTGCTATATATGTCAGAGGTTGCATGCCTCTGGAGCAACTAGGGGTTAAGTGTCTTGCTCAGGGACACATTGATGTCGCACAGTGGATTTGAACCCGGGTCTCTCACACCAAAGGCATGTGCCTTTGTGAATTGATTATCAGCATTATGCCACACATGCTGTCGGCTGAACATAACTTGCACTGAACCTGGAATATTCCTTTAAGTAATGCCCATGGTTGTGAAACCAACACATATTTTGTATTTGGTTGTCCATTTTGGTCATATATTGTTTGGTTATAGTTGTAAAGAATGAAATGAGGAATCATATGTAAAAGCATAATGGGGGGTGGTTCTTCTAAATAAAGGCAGCAGTAAGAAAACAAATTGAGACGGAAACAGCATGAGGCTGAAAGGAGGGAACCTGCTTGTCAAAGCAAAAACACTTACTCGCCGTGGCATCCCAAAACTTTATTGATCCGTCTGCATGTCTGAGGGGGACAACAAAGAGGAAGGAGAAAGAGCGATCGTATGAGCCAATGAGTGTGTGTGCTAAACCACTTAAGAGAAAGCAAGCAATGACAGCTATGGAAACGGGAGGGCAAAAGAGGCAGAGAGAACAACACGCAGGGTCAATAGCGCGATTGAATTAAAGCGGAGAAGTGCGATACATTTACCAATGAGAGTCAAGCAGAAGGGGACATTTTAGACATCATTGACTTCAAGTGAAAACAAACGGAATCAATGCATGCTTCGGAACAAAAAAAAAAAATCAATCCAGAGTTTTCAAGCAAATAAAAATACTATAAATGACCTCCACATGTGGGTGGAAAGTTTCACTTTATTGAGGCAGGGGCGTGAAAGTATTTTAGGTAGGAAGCGCCACCTTGTGTAGGCCGTGTTGTTGGGTTTTTTTTTTTTCATTTGTTTTACCTGCGCAACAACCCTTCTAAAGCAACTGAAGTTCAAGATAAACTTAATGCTTTCAAAATTAAGGTGCAAGAAAAGCAAGCACATTGTTTTGCTAATTTAGTTCTACTAATTTAACATATACTGTAAGATGCATTTTACTAATTTTCATAAGAAGCCTTTAGATTACATAAACAAATGACATCATAACAACATCATATGACATGGTATAAATGATACTGTAATATTCATGACAAAAATCTGTCTTGGATGCTTGTATGTTGGACATTGTTAGTACAGTAGATACATTAGAGAAAGTGTTGAAATTAAGTTTAAAAGTTAGTATAAAAGAGTTTATTTTGTAAAAGTCGTCATGGTCAAAGGTGACCATATTTATAGAAACACCTATTATTGTATTATATCTAAAAATCATTCACTGGAGATTTGGCAACAAATGTGACATTCAGTTTTTACTCCCAATATTTTTCCATGTACCTGTCAATACTGCTGTGAGCGACAATGTGATAAATGCACAAGCATCCAAGTGGCAGAGCCATCCACATATTCAGTTTCAGACAAAAAAGCACACATTTTAATCAACTTGATGCTTATGGGAAATGCAAAAAAAAAAAAAATTCTTCCAATGCCTAGTAACCAAACTCATGTAAATATAATATGAAATAAACAGAAAATTATTTGAACATGTTTTGTTAAATGCTATACACACTATCAGAATCTCTAATAAATACAGTTCTTCTGAATTTTCTATTCATTAAAGAATCATGAACAAAATAGCAAGTTTTACAGAAAAAAAAGAAAAAAAAAAAGAAAAGCAAATCAGTATATTAAAATTAATTCGTAATGATCGTGTGATATTACAATTAAAATAATGGCCTAAAAATTAACTTTGCCATTTCAGGAACAAATTACGTTTAAAAATATATTGACATAGAAAACAGTTACTTAAAAGTGTAATAAAACTACACAGTATGATTGTTTTAATTTACTCTTTTTGACCTTTTGAACCTCTTTCAAAAACTCTAAACTTGAACATAAACCTGAAGTGTTTTTTTTAATACAACAACTTACAACTTACCCTGTGATGATTATCTCTGGGTATGTCTGTGAACCCACCGTCCATGTGCCACCTCTGAGCGGCCACTCCTAAACACAAAAACATAAACACATAAAATATGTTTCTATAACACTCAACTGCCGAGCAAATTAGATCATACATTTCACTAAGCACTTCAAATGGAAGGCTGCAATTTGGGTCATTGAGAAACTCCAAAAAATGTAAGGATTAACGAAGAACTTTGACAAACCTTGTGGCTGTAGCCCGTCTTTTTGTGTTTAGCTCCTATGGAGTAAAGCACGGGTATGATGTCGGGGGGACAGTCGGCAAAGTAAGCTGTGCACGTGACTGGAGACTCATGGATGTCCATGGGGTAGGGGTTCTCAAAGATAGGAAAACTACAGAAGAGAGAGACTTCAAAATAAATAACAGGCATTTATGAAACACAAAAGATTGTCACTCTCATTTCTCATAAAATAGCCTATATTCGTGACCGTACGTACATCCACTGAAAACCGTATTTAATTGCATTATGTTGCTTAAGATGACCACAAACAGCAAAAGACAAGTGTCTCCAACCATCCTGTAAGTGAGAGCAACCAGAAGGGATGAAAGTGCTAAAGGGCTACATGTTTGAAATACGTAAGAACGAGCATTATTATGATAAAAGAAACTGAGGCTATTTATAGAATGTGCTCTGTGGGCGACTCTAAATGGGCTAACAGGTACTGATACCCACGAGTACTGTATTAAAGCAACTGACCCACATTTATGCAATTGAACTACATTATCCATCAGAAGAATTAGTATTAATTTAGATTCTAATCATAATAATAATTTTGAAGTGCTACTGTTATTTTTATTCTTAATGAATGTGCCTTTACCATATTGCTATTGCTGACATAAAAGTAATAAGCACAAGGTTGTGTGTGATTTGACCACTTTTTGAGAGTGGCTGTATCAAATCATTGTAACATACAGTACATTGCAGCCTTGAGTGGCTTATTGCTTTTAATATATAAGCTTATTTAACCTAATAATGTTTTTAAAGAACATCAAACTAAACCAAAGTACACTTTAAAGTTCAAGTTAAATGGAATTTATGGATGGCTGTCTGGTTCTGAGAGGGTTTGAGTACAGCTGTTTGTTTGTTCCTTCAGTGTGTCCTTGTGAAGAAATGGCCTTAAAGCAAAGAAAACATCTGATGTAAAAGTGGCAGGGTTTCTATGGCGGGAGCAATACTTAAAAGAGTGACAAACAGCCAGTTTGTGTGTGTGTGTGTGTGTGTGTGTGAGAGAGAGAGAGAGAGAGAGAGTCAGGCTGACCTTGGCTCTGGTTCTTAATATTGACTCATTTGATGGATGTTTATGAGTGACAAATCCAATGATATTTACTCTTAACAAATAAAGACACACACACACACACACACACACACACACACACTCAGATTTGAACTCTTTTCCACAAAGCATCTTCAAAAGTATCACACACAGACACAAAATGTATTGGGTGTTGAGCGATGTTGCCTCTGGTGGAAGTACTAGTGTGAGGTGTTGTTGGAGTACATCACATTGAGTTACATCATTCAGCCATAAGTGTGTGAGTTTGGCAGTGGAAACAGAAAGAGATGCTGAAGAAGAGATTGCTCACTTGCTCTGGGATAGATCAACCACAACAAAATCTTTCTCCAGCAGAACCGCCACCGCATATGGCTCCTGGACCTCTGTCAACACAAACACAGCATCTCAAATAGTCATCTATGAACTCAAGGCAATGCAGGGCCATGTACTGTGCTGAATATGCACTGGTTAGAATGAACAAAAAAGCTGAATTTAAAATAAAAATGGTTAACAATTGAAATCACTTCACATTTGCTGGATGTTTGCCGTATGTATGCTGTTGCATTCTGGGTCACAAATTCTGTGCATGCGTGTACATGTGCTTGACAGGGATTAGTCTGTATCTGCTTTTCTCAAGAGAAAAAGACAGATATAGCGATACACTCTTTCCCCTTCACTGAACAGAGCCGAAGCTGTCACTTCTCAAACCATTCAGAATCAGTTCACGTGTAGCATTTCACCTTACTGATGTCTGATTCACAAATGACTTGTTCCTTCAGGTTGGATGTTTCAAAAGTTTTTGTGTAATTGATTCACAATGCATTTTCAGTACCATTCAAATGTACTGGTTTGGTATTATTTTATTCATCTTTTATACTCACCAAGACTGAATTTATACAGTAAAAGAAAATACAGTAATATCTGTAATATTATGAAATATAGTTTAAAAATAGCCATTGCCTGTTTTAATATATCTTAAAATTTAATTTATTTCTGTAATGACAAAGCTGATTTTTTTTCTTACTATCAATACAGAAAACAGTTGCTTAATATTTTTCTGTAAGCCGTCGTCTCCTTTTCAGGATTTATTGATGAATAGAAAGTTCATAAGAAATATAAATATTCTATAACGTCAAAGACACCTTTTATCAGTTGAATCCCTCCTTAGTATTCATTTATTTAAATAAACAAATCAATCGATTACAGACACCACATTTTTAACAGCACTTGATAAATCATTGAATTGTAAGGAAGAATTTTCAAGGGGATACAACAATAAGTTGAGGGACATGTTGGAGCCATACAAAAAACCTGGATCATCAAGCTAGAATAAATATATACAATTAAATGAATTACAACACCCTAAAAGTACTTAACTGAATATTTCATTTCAAAATAAGAGAATTTTCAAATGTAGAACAAGCATGTCTTGGAACTGTACTTAGTGCTGATTCAAATTAAATCATTTGTTTTAAATTGAATCATTAAGATCTGTCTAAAAGAATGAACTGATTCACTTCAGTTAAATTCATCTCCTCTCTTAAGTTAACATCAGCGATTGAGTCTACAATGAGAAGAAGAACTAAAACTTGATTTTACTCAGTCCAATTAAATGTCCCACCAAAATCAACACTAATGATTTGGAAGAGAGCAGGAGACAGAACTCACAGACAGTTCAGTACACTCACCATTGAGATAAGGCGTATCACAGAGCACTAGGAAGTCCACTATTGGATAGTCCATCTCTAACACGGTGATGGCTTTGCCATGCATGATGGTTAGGGTAGGTCTCCGTCCTGCCTTATCATACGAAAGACCCCCGGAGAAGACAACAAATGCATCACTACTGGAAGACAGAAAATAAGAGGAGTGTTAACTGAAAACCACATTTGTTTCTCTTAATTTCTTTAACATGGCAAGAACCAAAAGCTTATATCTTATTAAAAGGCAAGTTTTATGCTTTGTTTTTACGTTGAAAATACCCTTAACAAGTTGAAAATATTGTTTCAATTTAAAGTCTTTTTCACAACCCTGAAATACTCTCTATACAGATAGGAAGAAACAAAAAGGGGGAAACAATATTACAGCCAAGCTAATCTAAAATATCATTAAAACTGAGGCAGCCACTCATGACCACTTCTTTGAACACAGCACTGGGGAAAACGGCAAAAAAACTAAAAAAATAATAATAAAACTAGCAATCAAAAATGGAGTTTCTGCAAATTATGTTTTGTTGCTCATCTCCCAAGGAAAACAGGCTTTATAAAAACAGGCAGTAAACTTTAATTGTTTTGTGACAAGATAAAGCAGCAATAATGGTTCTCGAGTGGAACTTGGACACATCTGTCGCAAGCAAATAGGAGGACTAAATTCATCCACAGCACTCAAGTCTGTATTTCCCAAGATTCATCAGCTGTATATTGGTCTGTTTGGGATTGTTGTGTGTTCTCTTACCTGTTTCTGGAGGTCTTGTATTCGACCTTGAGAATGGGTTTACATGACTCTTTTCTACCATCTCTCTGAGTCTTACCTGAAAAAAAAAGACTAAATGGTGAGTTCTCACTTTTTCACCTTATTTTTAAGGCCAGAACTCTCTGATTAAGAAACCAGTTTTCCCAGTGTGAGTGTGTTCATCTTTATATAACCACTGAGCTGAACGCCGGGACCCCAAACATACAAAGATTGAGAGTGAATCACTTATTCCTGTCAAACTTGCACACACACACTGTGAACCCACATACTGAATCATCCTCCATACTGAACACACCTGGTGAGGTGAGTCATATTTCACTAATAGATGATGAGTCGTGGCTGAAGGGCTCTTAAACTGTGTGTAGGTTTACTTAGCTATACTTTGGGGTAAAATTTAGCCCTAGAAGTTAAGTAAGACTGACAAAACCTCCCTTTTGGTACATTTGAAGATATATTAATAAATAAAAAAAATTTTATTCTAAAAATGCAAAAAATGCTTCATATAAAACAATAAAAGGCTAAGGCATGTCCACATTTAGGGTATAAGGATGATACACCAGCAACATTTATTTTTTCTTTTACAAGTTAAAATATCACATATTATATGATAGGAAAAAATGCAACTGAAACTGAAACTGCAACTGTAATTATTCATCTGATTTAAATGTTTAAAAATTTAAGGGTCATATGGTAATGGAGGCTCAATGTCTTTTTTATGTCCAAGCCTGTCAATTACTTTATAAAACATTCTCTCTCTTGTTCGTCGTCGTCATTAGCAGTTCTGTCTAATATGGATAGAAGTCTGTCTAATAATCAGATAGAACGGTTAAACAAAGGAATTAATGAATACAGAAAGTATTATAATGATTGCTTTTATATTAGGCCTATTAGTAATAGAAAGGCAAACATTATAATACTTTCTCGTTTGCCATCAGCATTAAGCAAAATATGCATTTATATAATTTAAACAAATCTTTGAATGACTAATGAACATTTAATGTCACAAACCTTGCAAACTTTGTCAAATTTAATTCTTTAAACTTTAAACTCATGATTTCAAATTATGCTGCGCTTTATGCATTTGACCACTGTAATATTAATGTCATTTTCACTGTATGTAAAATGATGGTTACCCTGGATTTATTTGAAAAGTATGATTCCTAATGCACACAAACTTTCTGGAATATGGAGTGCCCTGTTGGTTACAGTGTTTACTTTATCTTTAATTATATTTTTATTGAATATTTATTTATTTGTGAAAAATACTGTAATTTAAAGTATATCTATTTTTTAATCCATTGTCAAATGATTTCAAATTTCTTAAATATTATTATTATTAATAATAATAATAATAATAATAATAATATATCGGCTTTATATCGGCTATTGCCCCCCCCTGCTTTCCAAGATATTGGCATCAGCATCAGCTGTCAAAAAACGCATATCGGTTGACCACTGATTATAAACATGTTTGAGCCTTTTTTTTTTTTACATTTTTGAGAGGCATAAAGTAAAAATGTAAAAAAGGTTGCACCAATTCTCACTTTTAACAAGTTGCTTATTGGCATGCATATTACTAGCATATTGACTGTTTATAAGTAATTTTAGTATTAGTAAATGAATGCCTTATTCTGCATAACAATTTTTTACATCCCTTAATCTCACCACTTGTTTTGTACTAATTATTATTAATATGTGAAAAAAGCCCATGAATATGTGTGTACCCACCATGAGGGAAGGTGACTTGAAAAGGTTTGGCTGTGTTTCTCAGATTCCACATGCTCAGACTGCCGTCAGAATGACTGCACATGAACTGCCGCCCCTCATGATGCCAGCTTACTGAGTGAATGGCCTGACAGAGAGACACCAGAAGAGAAGCCATCAGGACTACATCGATCAACATTTTAAATGATGGCCAGATCATAACACAATTAATTTGTATTATAATGTTAGATCAGAGTAAGATATTTTCTGTATATAAACTAGATATACTTTCAGTGATAGATAGATAGATAGATAGATAGATAGATAGATAGATAGATAGATAGATAGATAGATAGATAGATAGATAGATTGAAATATAAAAGAGGTATTCTAAATTGTAATAAAATGTCACACTTTGATAAAAGAAAATACTGTATTTTTGATAAATGAAAATTTATTGAATAAAAAACAAAGAAACAAGCAATAGGGAGGAAGACGGAGAAGTAACATTAAAAAAGAGAAAGAGAAAAAAAAGAAATTCAGAGATGATGCCTGTCACATTTGTGTATCGTCAATTTAGCTCCGGAAATTAGAGAAATCCGAGAACTGAAGACATGACTAATTGTTCCTGCTTGTGAAAGTCTTTCTCTCTCTCTCTCTCTCTCTCTCTCTCAGACCTTCATCCATCTGAGAGTCAATAATCCGATATCAGTAGTTACTCCACCATCAAAGCAGCCTGATCTCCACTCATCTACCTCACTAATGTCACACAGTAAATAATAAGTGAAATGATATCAGAGTCAGATTCATTTGATGTTTGTTAGGAGTGTGTATGAAAATATTTGATGCTGATGTTCTACATTATTCAGAGACATACCCAAAAAATCTACCAAAATGTAATCTAAATAGTCATGATGGTGCTAATATCATGATAGGGGTTGTTCTGTGTTCAGTCTATTTGTTGAAATGAATGTGAGGGAAAGAGATTTTTGTATCTTTCGTAATTTATTCCTATTTCTTTCAACACGAAAAAACACATCCCTTTGTGTCGTTCTTTTTATTCCATCCTGTCTTTTTGCTCGCAGTATCTCTCCTCTTCCCTCACTCTCTCGTTCAAAGTCATTTCTATTAAAAATATGTTTTTTTCCACACATGTGTGCATACCAGACGGGCATCTAAAGTAGCAATTAGCAGACCCCTAGACATTTCCATTTACCCACTCTGACAAACGCTTTGCGAGCGACGGTGCCTCTGTACAGGCGGTGCTGACAGATGATCAGAGGGCGCCGTCAACGAATTGAAACCCGCAGTAGAGGGTTGGAAGGAGAAAAGGGTGAGTTTTTGGGAGGTTTTGTGCGTGCTGCTGTGAGCCAAGGGGCGCTGTGATTGAAACATGTTTTGGAAGGATGAATGCGAGCAGCTGGCTGCAGGAGGCCGTTCCTCTTTCAGAAGAAAGATAAAGTTGTGTGCCAAGCAGTGATTATGCTAAACAGATCCACATGGTACAAGGAGGGAAATTAAATCAGAAAAGTGACTTGTGCTCAGTATTGTTGTAAATCAGCAACAGTGTGGAAAAAATGAGCAGATGAGCCAACTGTTTAGTACCAAAAGCAAATTTACTTGGACAATGGAGTGCAAAAAAGACGTCATTTTTTATGTATATAGCCTTTTTTTTTTTTACCAATTTATTTCTGTCTGTCTTGTTTTTGGCTGAGGGCTGGATTATAACAAGATGATAGACTGGAGCTTTCGGGTCACAAATACGCACACATACATAGAGACTGTGCACCCACACAGAGACAAAGAAAGAACATGAATATGAAACATATATGTCTGTATTTTCATATATAATCACTTCACACAATAAAAATGTATAATTTATTTTTTAAAAGAATTAAAAGAAGAAACAGATTAAAAGAATGTACATAAATTAATACACTTCATTTAAAAAAAAAAAAAACTTCATTCATAAAATTAATGTAATATCTATATACATATATAAACTAGCATTAATCTTTTATCCAAAATCCAAAAGATTGTAAGCAGCAAATCTTTTTTTCAGCTTTAATGATAATAATAATAATAATACATTTCTCAAGCAACAATCAACATTATGGAATGATTTCATAAGAATCACATATAATAATTTAGCTTAGTCATGACAGACTTTCAATTCAGTTTTAATAAGATATGTTAAAAAAGTAACATTCAGATATATATATATAGCGACTTCTATCCCAAAAAAATAAAGTAAATGAATAAATAAAATTGCTCTTCCAAAACTGAATAATAGTGTATATATTATAATATATAAGTAGCTTTATGCAAACAAATACATGTCACCTTTTTAAGGAAGTATAAATGCCAAACACTTGGCACTCACCTCATCATAGTATATCCTGAAGTCAGCTCTTTTGGCCCTCAAGTCCCACATTACTATTGTACCACTCTCAAAACCTATCAGCAGCTGAGGAACACACACACACAGAAGAGAGAGAGAAACAGGAGTCTATAAATCCCAACAGAATGGCAATAAATATTGGAAACAGAGGTAAGAGTGTGTGTTACAAATGTCAAGAGCCTTTTGGCTGTTTTGGTTCAGAACAAAACAGACACACCGGTGATTGGGCACATTTATTCTTTAACTGGACATGATGGAGCAAGTGCTGATCAAAACAGACTCTTCTCTCTGTCACAGATGTTGGGGAAAAATTGTGAATTTAAGAACTGTCTCCCTTTCAGTTCATGTTTGTAAATTTGTACTGAACTGGCAACACACTACAAGAAGTTTAACTTGACTTTGAATTGGAATGAAAGGAAAATAAATTGACTACACTGCAATTTCATTACATTTTAATCGTTCTTCTTTCAATTAGAATTCAAATTAATCAGACATTGGACCGTCTCTACCTCTTATATTTGTCTCTGCTGCAGTATATTTTGTGTTTTGTCTTCCATTATTGGTCCCCTAAGCCCGTCCATATCAGTTCCCATAATGCATCTGACCTGCTGTGACTACAACAGCATGTAACATTCTTTTTCTGGAAGATGACCTCAAGATACTCTCTCCAAAATGTCATGCCTCCTCCTGGAGATAGCAAATCAGAAAAATGCTTTAAAGAAACAGATTCCCCCCAAAGAACGAACATTTCATCCCTCACCTCCATGCCATTCAACCCTGTATATTATGTTTTTCTTCCTTCCAGTAAACACAAAACAAGACGTTAGGCAGGATGTCTTTATACTGTTAAGCTCCAAAAGATCTATTGAAGACCTAACATACAGTGCATGAAGTATGAATCTCTATTTTCATTGCAAAACTATTCATACTTTCTGCGTATTATCTCCACATACAGGGTCGAAACAAAATGAGGGGGAGTATTATTCGTCTAAACTATTCCTTCAAATGAATGTGAATTTCCGAGTTTGTGAGAGCGTGAGAGAGGTTTTTAGCATGCATCCTCAATACAAGATGTTAACACCAGTAGTCGGGGTGAACTACAGGTCACATAACAAGTGTATGCGTGCGTGTGTGTGTATCCTGATGAGTGTTAATGAATCAGAACTGTGCCACCGCATGCAAAATACCTTTTATAAAGAACTCCAGCAGTCACACTTAGGAATAGGAACACTAATGTTTTGTTGTTGTTGTTGTAGTGGTAAACTTGTTAACTAGTTTCTAAAAAGTTTTGAGCCATTGATCAGGTGAAAAATGAGCAAAAGAAGAAATGCTTTACTCACCTTTCCCTCATCTTTTGGACTGTCACTCAGATGAACAACAGGACCTGGATGTGTCTTTGTTGATCTGAGAAAGAGAGAAAAAGAAAAATTCCTTCAAAAGATAACCGGGCGCTGGAAATGACACATTCTCTGAGCTTGCGGCTCTTATTCATGTCTGTTAGCTCTGAGGTCATCTTTAGGCTAATAAATTCAAGCTGACAAAAATAAACTTTCAACAGATACACATGTGTACAATGTACTGTACATTGCTTTACTTCTATTGGCTGATTCTAAAATGGATGAGCTCCACTTTCAAACAGGAAATACATCAAGGCTGAAATAATATTTTCACTGTATCATTTTATGGGGGAATAATAATACAGAAGTCAATGCACTAATGATAATATCTCTGGTTTTGCAGTAATCTATTCCTTTTAGCCTTGAAAATGAGTGTATTGCTGTTCAAACATTAAACTGAATAAAAACATAAATGAATTAATAGATAAAATTAAGAAGAAGACTTTTGTCACACAACATGCTAGAACGGTCTAAAAGTGTTTTTAGCAGAATTGGACACATCAAGGTCTTTTTTTCCAGTAGTTTTTCAAAAACGAAAAGCAACAGGATAGAAAATGTGCTCTGACAGCCTCCAGTGAATTGACTTTAATGTGTGAGAATGTGCCAAGTACAAGAGAGATGGAAAAATTGTAAAGTGATGGTCAGAGCAAGGACGATACAAAAGACTTTTATACAAGTACACACACACACACACACACACAGAGACATCATTCCCATTCAGACCCATCCACAGCGGAGCTTACAAGTGACCCTGGACTTTATGGTACAGAACGGCCCATCACACCTGGTCTTCAAAACTCCACACAATTCACACACATAACACTGATGCACTTTTATGGATGCATTTTTAGCACCACTAGCATAAAAGTATAACATAAATCAAAAAATAATAATAATAATAATAGTTACAACTGCTTAATTGAAATAACAGTTCATTTGTGGTTATCATAAACGTTGACATATTTCTTTAAGCTATCACTTGTCTTTCCTGGTGTACATGTCAAATAGAATTTAAGAATTCTTATATATTTAGGTGAAATATAACCAAAACGGTTTAAAACCAGCTACTTATTTGTTATAAAATAAAATAAATATTTGCAAATAGACCTACCATTTATTTTTATATGTGACACTGTCCAATTAATTAAATGGAAAACTGTTATTGTAGAAAAAAATAAAGTTAAAAAGTTGACTACCCCATCTTTACGGGCCTACTAGAAATACTGTCATTGTCTACTCACCCTCATGTAAAAACTTGACAAATCTCGTGTAGTTATTATTAAAATGTCAAAGCTGCTATTTTTCATACAACAAAAGCATGGTGATCACTTGTCAAGTTCAAGTTGCAATTGTTCTTTGATTATAAAAAAAAAAAAAAAAAAAGAGTTAAATATTAGGTTGGGATCTGCACGACGAGAATAACATGTCTCAGACATATATTGAATTTAAGACAAATATATGCTTTTTTGTCGCCTAGGGCACCAAGGGAAGTAGGACTGCCAGTCTGCCTCTTAAAAAAAAAAAATGATGCCCATGCATACACACATGCACAAAAACAGAAGCCCATCTTTGTCTGTCTGCTACTTCAAATGTCATTTGACTAGACGTTATGAGATGCTTGGCCAACCAAAGCAAAAACATCCTATAATGCCCCCAGCCATATTGAACTCTGGCACTATAGCAGCAAAGAAACTCATTTAGCCAACTAATCAATTTCCATGTAAAAAGAAAAAGAAAAAGAAAAAAGAGAGAGAGAGATTTTAACCAGATAATAACCATAATTCAGTTGTACATATGCCTTATCTGTCAGGCTTTCCCATGAGAGACAGAGTCATCACATGTCCCCTGCAGAAAGCAGAGGATACTTTTGTCAACTCATCATTCTTGTTTCAATACTGCTGAGGCTGCAAGAGATTCAGTTGCCTGAATAAGGCAAAATAAGGTAACAAGAGGACAAATGCACAAACTAGTTTGTGACCTAAATTCTATGCCCACTCCACTCACTTACTTGCAATGTAAACTCAAACCTAGGAGGTTTATAAAACTTTGCATTATCATTCATCTTAATGGCAGTTCCAATTATTATTAGCTGTTAAAAATGAAAGAAAATCAGAATAGACAGCTACTTTTAAATGCTATCAAAAGAGAAAGAAGATTTTTGCATCCATGATGTTGCATTAACTAGCAGGGGCTAAATGAAACAAACTAACCAGACAAACTATGAACTTTTTGCTCACACACACAAATTTGTAGATTAAATGGCAAAGAAGCACCATGCTTGTCAACTAAAATAAATGTCTTTAGAAAATTCAGCCGTCTGGGCTCGAAGCAAAACAAAGTCTGGTAGAATCTTTTGAAGTGCTACTTTCATGTTGAAAGAAAAAAATGCAGCTGTGATTCTTCATTAATTATCAGACGTGGATTTTGTTGAAGCTCTTTTCAGAAAACAACATTGTCGACTATTATTCTTCATATTAAAATTAAGCAGTGAAGATTACAAAGTGTAGATATTTAATGAGATGTATGTAAGGTCTACCAGGCAGCTTTTTTGTGCTGTTATATCACATCGGCACACAGCCACAGCACAAACACCTCATCCACTTCAATAGTCCTTCATCTTCAGCCTTACAGACTGCTTCGATCCACACCAGTTCTCATAATCGACTGACCTCCAACTCCACCAGACCACGACCTGTCCATCATGATAACTCCATTTCTGCAACAGCTCTTTTCTTGACTCTGGGATTAAGCAGTGCTTTTTTTTCTCTTGTGAAGCCTCCTCTTCCTAATTCTTCATTTTATACCAGTAAGCTTTAGAGCTCTGTAAAAGGGATTATTGTTATATTTATTTATTTATTTACAATTAGTATAAGAGGACTGCACAGATCTATTTTTATCAGTTTACACTAAATACAATTTGAAAGAAACTAACTTAATAAAAAATAAAAAAATAAATAAAAACATTATCAGCTACTGTAAATATTTTGCCATTTTTCTTTCATACTTGAATGAGGGATTTTTTTTATTCAAATCAGTTCATTTACATGAATTCATAATTGAATTAAATGAAGTAATTCACTGATGACAATCTGACTTTGGTGGAGAAGTTATTGCATTTACCAGCTAACTGTTGGAAATCTGTTTGAAGATGTGACTCCAAGACCAAAATCAAACAGTTTTAAGTCAGCCAGGGATATATCACCCCAAGAGATAAAAGAGCGACCTTTGGAGAGTGGTTTCACTGCTTGCAGGTTCAAGAAATGATAAAAAAGAGTGATTACATTACTGGAAGACAACAGCAGAAAGGATATAGGACAGATATGTCATCCCCAAACGAGTCTCTGTCTTGCTGGGCTTCAAATCTAATTTGAGTCTGATGGAATGTCCAGCGCAGTGCTGATGCACTTCTCGGCTGTACTTTGTCTCTGCTCACTCTATGAGACCTGTTTTTGTGATCTAACACACTGATAGTCATTGTGAGATTGCCATAATATACTCTTCTCCCTCTCTTCATCTCTGTCTAAAAGAACACACAGCAGGCCATTTAACTTTCCTCTCAAATAAATTATATCTTTGTATAATAGATTTTTTTGCCTTCTTATAGCTTTCCACTGATTATTTCTTCCACCTCCTTCGGGAAAAAAAAGCTATTCAATTTGTTATTTAAATGATTTTGGGACAGTTTTGATTTGAAAATATGCAAATGTTCTACCTCAAACACACAGACTATTAATTTACTGAATTTACTTTTACTAACTTTTCTCTGCAATCAGTTTAATCTTTGTATAATAGACTTTTTTTGTTCTCCTTTTCACTGAAGACTACTTCAGCCTCATTCTCAATATGCTATTGAAATCAATTAAATTATTTTGTGATGGTTCTAACTTGAAAGTGTGCAAATTTTCTATCTCAGACCAACAGACTATTTATCTTCTATTTATTTAAACTCCTCCCCCATCAATTATATGCGGTGCCCGTAAGGTGACTTGTTTGGTTTACAACCCGAATTCCGGAAAAGTTGGGACGTTTTTTAAATTTTAATAAAATGAAAACTAAAGGAATTTCAAATCACATGAGCCAATATTTTATTCACAATAGAACATAGATAACGTAGCAAATGTTTAAACTGAGAAATTTTACACTTTTATCCACGTAATTAGCTCATTTAAAATTTAATGCCTGCTACAGGTCTCAAAAAAGTTGGCACGGGGGCAACAAATGGCTAAAAAAGCAAGCAGTTTTGAAAAGATTCAGCTGGGAGAACATCTAGTGATTAATTAAGTTAATTGATATCAGGTCTGTAACATGATTAGCTATAAAAGCTTTGTCTTAGAGAAGCAGAGTCTCTCAGAAGTAAAGATGGGCAAAGGCTCTCCAATCTGTGAAAGACTGCGTAATAAAATTGTGGAAAACTTTAAAAACAATGTTCCTCAACATCAAATTGCCAAGGCTTTGCAAATCTCATCATCTACAGTGCATAACATCATCAAAAGATTCAGAGAAACTGGAGAAATCTCTGTGCGTAAGGGACAAGGCCGGAGACCTTTATTGGATGCCCGTGGTCTTCGGGCTCTCAGACGACACTGCATCACTCATCGGCATGATTGTGTCAATGACATTACTAAATGGGCCCAGGAATACTTTCAGAAACCACTGTCGGTAAACACAATCCGCCGTGCCATCAGCAGATGCCAACTAAAGCTCTATCATGCAAAAAGGAAGCCATATGTGAACATGGTCCAGAAGCGCCGTCGTGTCCTGTGGGCCAAGGCTCATTTAAAATGGACTATTTCAAAGTGGAATAATGTTTTATGGTCAGTCGAGTCCAAATTTGACATTCTTGTTGGAAATCACGGACGCCGTGTCCTCCGGGCTAAAGAGGAGGGAGACCTTCCAGCATGTTATCAGCGTTCAGTTCAAAAGCCAGCATTTCTGATGGTATGGGGTTGCATAAGTGCATACGGTATGGGCAGCTTGCATGTTTTGGAAGGCTCTGTGAATGCTGAAAGGTATATAAAGGTTTTAGAGCAACATATGCTTCCCTCCAAACAACGTCTATTTCAGGGAAGGCCTTGTTTATTTCAGCAGGACAATGCAAAACCACATACTGCAGCTATAACAACAGCATGGCTTCGTCGTAGAAGAGTCCGGGTGCTAACCTGGCCTGCCTGCAGTCCAGATCTTTCACCTATAGAGAACATTTGGCGCATCATTAAACGAAAAATACGTCAAAGACGACCACAAACTCTTCAGCAGCTGGAAATCTATATAAGGCAAGAATGGGACCAAATTCCAACAGCAAAACTCCAGCAACTCATAGCCTCAATGCCCAGACGTCTTCAAACTGTTTTGAAAAGAAGAGGAGATGCTACACCATGGTAAACATGCCCCGTCCCAACTATTTTGAGACCTGTAGCAGAAATCAAAATTGAAATGAGCTCATTTTGTGCATAAAATTGTAAACTTTCTCAGTTTAAACATATGCTATGTTATATATGTTCTATTGTGAATAAAATATTGGCTCATGTGATTTGAAAGTCTTTTAGTTTTCATTTTATTAAAATTTAAAAAACGTCCCAACTTTTCCGGAATTCGGGTTGTAGGTAGTTTTGTCATGGCCACGACATAATGACTCGTGGGAACGTGATAATTTGTCTTGGCCACGAGATATTAATTTGTGGAAACGTCATATTATCTCGTGGGAACGTCATATTATGTTGTGGCCACGAGATGCTATGTTTGAGGGAACGACAAATTTTTTTCTCGTAGCCACGAGTTTAATGCGTAAACAAACCTGCGTGACCATAGCAACCCAGGATGATCAGAAATGGAATCATTAATATTTTATTTTGAATTAAGAAATGATTATATTATTTATACATATAAAATATATGCATTTACATTTTATGCATTTATGACATTTTATGTGAATGTCGAGCATTTACAGTAAGCTATTATTTACAAAAGTATTCAGAATGTTAAGTAAAGAGATTGAAATTAAAGCAAAAAAATTATATAAACGAAATACAAATATATAACCAATAATAATAGGCTAATAATAATAATAATAATAATTTACACATATTACATGGGAAAGACTGTCAGTTAATGGACTTACAAGACTGTAGGATGGATAAAAAAAGTTTTTATATTTTATTATGCACTTTATGAAATATTTATTTATGATAAACTTCATTTGAATACTGACTATTGCATGTAATACAGCCCGGTAGCCTAAGCATATGATTAATATAATAATTTCTTAATTCAAAATAAAACATTAATGATTCCATCACTGATAATCCCGGGTTGCTATGGTCACCCAGGTTTGTTTACGCATTAAACTTGTGGCCACAAGGAAAACATGTTGTTCCCTCAACATAAGAAGTCGTGGCCACGAGAAATGGATGTTGTTCCCTCAACATAGCATCTGAAGGCCACGACATAAGGATGTCGTTACCTCGACAAAATGATCTCGTGGCCACAACATAATATGATGTTCCCACGAGTTAATATGACGTTCCCACAAATTAATATCTTGTGGCCACGACATATTATCACGTTCCCACGAGTTATTATGTCGTGGCCACGACAAAACTAAGTAAACCGAATAAGTCACTTTACGGGCACCGTAATTATATCTTTGTATAAAAGGTATGTATCTTTGTATATATATTTTTCTTTCTGTCTTTCCACTGACTATTTCATCCACCTTCTTTTCAAAAAGTTCTAGAAATTATTTTGAATTTGCAGTTTTGACTTGAAAATGTGCACATTTTACCTCAGTGAAATAGAAAATTAATTTATCAAAACAGTAAAAGGTTATGTTCAATTTCCATTTTGTTACAATCAGTAATGAACCCTCCGAAACTGTCCTCTTTACAAAGTGATGGCCAATCTTCTCTACACCTGTCTAACTTTCTGAGAAAGCAGACAGACAGTCGCTATGTAAGACACTGTTTGGCTCTGTGTCTGTGTAAAGTGGGCCATAGCCTGGCAGTAAAAGAGCCCAGGATAAGTGTGAGTGTGAGTGTGTGTGTGCGTGTGTGTTTACATAGGCCAATGACAGAAAAGTAAATTGAGAACAGGAGGCCTTTGCTTATCAGCTGAAAAAAGGGAGACAAGCCTCTTCTCCCTCACCTTATCTTCTCTCGCTACCTGTGTGATCGCACAAGCCTCTGGCAAAAGCGAACAGAGACGCATATGCAGCAGCTCATAGTGCAGATCAGAGCTCGACTACTGTTTGCATCCTATTAAGTCGTCAAATCCCAAAACATTTATTCATTTATTGTTAACTCATCATTTGAAAGGAAACGTGCGGTGCATGCTAATGCTAGCTCGCTAGCTGTGAGAGCACTCTTTCTGTTTGAGTCCAACTTCAAAGGCTCTGATAAGAGTCACTGAAGTGCTTTCAGAGCTTGCGATGGTTGCCGTGGCAATGGTAGCAGCAATCTCATTCAGGATAATAGCTTTGTATATTATGGTGAAGAACCGGAAATTGGTTGGTTGCAATTTGGCGAGCGTGATTTGAAAAGCTTAAGGATACCGCAGGGCATTTTCTGCTTGATAGTAGAGTGTTTGCAGAGCATTTTGTGTGACACAAACAAGATTGGTGCTATATCTATCTATCTATCTATCTATCTATCTATCTATCTATCTATCTATCTATCTATCTATCTATCTATCTATCTATCCATCCATCCATCCATCCATCCATCCATCCATCCATCCATCCATCCATCCATCCATCCATCCATCCATCTATCTATCTATCTATCTATCTATCTATCTATCTATCTATCTATCTATCTATCTATCTATCTATCTAATCTAAGGACTGTTTAAGCTGATAAATTAATCAATCAATACATGAATCAATGAACAAATCATTAGATATAATAAGAGCCAGAGCTTTTAACAAATAGCTTTTACCTAATTTTACAAGGGTAAACAAACCTAGTTAACATAAGAATGCAAGAAAATTCTGGGAAATAAAAACCATTAAAATTCTTAATAGGCTTGAGGCACTGACAAGCTCCTGAAATATCCAGAGAACCATTAGAAGCGAAGTTATGTAAAAACATCAGTCTTAATAAAACGATTTGAATATCATAACAGACAATCCACATTTTTAAATGTGCAGCATGACCTAGAACATAAATTCCTCCATAGCATTTCACGAAGATGCTGAAAGTCTAAAACAGATTACTTGGAAATGTAGGCGTGACGTTAGCTTACTGCTCCAAGGCAGATCCATGGAATACTGATTATGTTTAGGATCAGGGATCCCAGCGTGCTAGGCAAGCCCTTCAGATATTTTCAGAACAGGCATGGAGGTTTAAGATAAACTGTGTGCAGAATGGAGACAAGTGCATGCCACTTGCAGTGATGTTCCTCATGGTTGATGAGCTGTACATTTGAAGGTTGTCCCACAAAAATAAAGGACGTGATATCTTGATCCATATGACTTTGAAAGGTTCTGGTAAAAAAAAAAAAGTACTGCAGGTTGAAGGCAGCTGATTTCAGTACAGCACAGTGAGGAATTGTTGAAGGTTTTAAGGTTCCAGGATCTCAGTTAATCCCTCACACCCTGTTCATGCCTTCTCTGGGTTTCATCTGCCTCACTTATTCGTGTGTGAGTCAAGAGGAAGAAAAACAAATCTCTGGCTTCTCTTCCATCCTTGTACTTGATTTCCATCAGAGGACGCCTGCTGCTGGCGCACAGAGGCCATGTTTATATTTATTCATATTTATTTATTGAAATGAGCTGCACTTTGCCTCTGTAAAGGGGAATTCTCTCAATAACACAAGTGTGTGCATGCATTCATCTTCAGCTATTCTCAAACACTGCTGAAAAAAAACCTGCTTTCCTGTTTAAAAACTGACAGGTTTATAGAACATAGAAAGTTGTCATGAAAGCCATGACAGAAAGTGCCATGTATAAACAGGAGGGAAATCAACCTGCACACCATAATATTACACAAAATTATGATGTGTTATATGACATAAGAAATAGTTTGATTGTTTTTATGGGCTGAGATATATAAAGCAATAAAATCTTATATATAAATATTTTTTTTGTAAAGTAAAGTACCAGTGTTTTTGGTCATGTACCATGGTAGCATCATAGTATCCTATGAAGAGTGTGAGTGCAGTAGAGCAGCAGCAATTTCCAAGATCAAAGTATTCTCTAATCAGTCCACTTCAATCAATTCCACTCTTTGTTTTCAATTTCCTACTCCTCAAGGTTGTGCACAGTGCATTAGTATGATGTTAATATTTAAAAAGTAGCAGGAAATTTGGAATAGATTACACCTGAGAGGAAAGGGAAATATTAATAACATATTACAATAATTTATTTTAAAAATGTTCTTTCAAAAAAATTTAAAAATAGTAATGTTTCCAAACTTTTGGTCTCTACTGTATATATATATACAGTAAAGACCAAAAGTTTGGAAACATTACTATTTTTAAATTTTTTTGAAAGAAGTTTCTTTTGCTCATCAAGCCTGCATTTATTTGATCAAAAATACAGAATATTATTACAATTTAAAATAATTGTTTTTAAATTTATTATACTTTAAATTATCATTTATTTCTGTGATGCAAAGCTGAATTTGTAGGATCATTATCACATGATCCTTTAGAAATCATTCTAATATGATGATTCATTATCAAAGTTGGAAACAGTTCTGCTGCTTAATATTGTTTCAGAACATGTGATTCTTTTTTTAGGATACTTTGATGAATAAAAAGTAAAAAAAAAAAAAAAAAAAAGAAGCTATGTTTTTAAAATATAAATATTTTTTAATAACAATATACACTACTGGTCAGTAATTTGGGGTCAGTAATTTTTTTTCTTTCTTTTTTTTTAATAAAATCAATACTTTTATTCAGCAAGGATGTGTTAAATTGATAAAAAGTGATAGTAAAGAAAATATATTATTAAAAAATATATTATTAGAATTTTATACTTATAACTCATAAAGTTTCACAAATTTCTTAAGTCTTCCATTTTGACTGCAGATAGTAGGAAATAATAATGAAAGACAGATGTAATTTCAACATTGGAACAACGTTGAAAAAATGTTTAATGCTAAATGGCTGAAAAAGATTAACAAAAACACTTGTAAATCAATGTTGATTTTTTTTTTCTTTTTTTACAAGATTTTGCTGCGTTACCACTCTGAAACAATTCCTACTGGTTGTTTTACATTTCATTGAAACTGCTCGGCCAGCCCCGAAATATTTTATATTTGCCTGTTAAATTTTTATTTTGAGTGAATTTGAGTCGTGGCATGTCAAAGGAGAACAAAAACTGGAATGTGAACACAGGAAGGTTCAGATGTAATCTGTGAGGTCCTGCAAACATATGGGCAAAAGTTTTGATTTTCTAGGCCGATGTGGCTAGGAACTATACTCTCATTCTGGCGTAATAATCAAGTAACTTTGCTGCTGTACCATGGATACAGCAGCACCTAAAATACTTAACGGCAGTGTTTCAGCGGTTCCTCCATCGCAGCTCTCTAGCTCTGAGGGTTGCCGGGTGGGAGCAGCCCTCCTCTGTGTACCAGCTCCTCATATTGGGATACACAAAAACATAGCATTCTAGTTCGGGGTCTTCTAAGATGAAGCCAGATCTGCGGACTGTTCTTACGACTTAGGAGACCTCTGCCAAGAAGTCCTGACTCTTGTGGGCCAAGACTTCTGAGGGCAGGCCCCTTTGGGGAAGAGCTGTGTACACCTCATTATATGTTGCCTGTCTCCTCAGTGCCCTCAGGAGATCATTCTGCCAACCCCGCCACCCACAGTGCTTCAGGGTGCAGTCTCTCTGTCTCTTAGTCTCCGCCAGGAACCACAGTGGTACTGGGAGGCTTGCTACCTCTTGCTACCTCTTTGGAAGTCTCTAAAGCAGATGTAGTTCAGCCGCCCCCTGCCGGTCTGCTGCTTCAGGGCACCAAGCTAGCTGCTCTGATTTCACCAGAGGTCAGTCTAGAGAGACTGATTCCCTTAGTAGAATATTTGGCAGTGTGGAAATTTCTGCCAAATGTGTCTCAATGGGTCCTGCACACTGTAGAAAGAGGCTACAGTGTGCCTCCTCCGCCTCATTTCAACGGGGTCATTCCCACTCTGGTGGGCCCCAAGCAGGCTCTGGTAATGGAACAAGAAGTAAACACTCTCTCTTGAAGGCCATCAAGGTGGTTCCTCCTACCGAGTCCAGGTTCTACAGCCGGTACTTCATCATTCCAAAGAAGGAGAAATCTGCGTCAAGTGAACCGCTAAGTCATGTGACTGAAGTTAAGGATTCTCACAATCAAGCAAGTCATGTCTCAGATCAGGTCAGAAGACTGGTTTGTCATGATCTATCTAAAAGATTCATACTTCCCATTTCCATCCTTCCCCAACACAGGAAGTTCCTGAGGTTTGCTATCGGGGGAAATGCTTACCAGTATTGGGTACTTCCCTTCGGCTTTGCACTCTCACCCTGCACTTTTACCAAATGTGTGGATGCTGCTCTGGCTCCTCTGCTACTCCAGGGCATCCGTGTATTGAACTACATCCATGATTGGTTGATATTAGCTCAATCAGAGCAGATGGTGCTTCGGCATCAAGATGTTATTCTCACTCGGGAATCAGTTTTGATGTTAATATTTATTCATTATACTGTTATTCATTATACATTATACTGTTTTTCTCTCTTGTTATTTTATAGGGAGCTTTAAAGAAGACAGAGAAAGCCAGAGTAAGATCAGTTGTGACCTGAAAAAGAATTGACAATGCATGTTCCCTGTGTTTATCTGTATACTTATGTTCATTGGGTAAAAAGAAAAATGAAATAAAGTAAAAATTAATTTGGCTGGTTCCTCAAGGGTTCTATAGATAATGTGATATATCAATATCGTGAATTATTTTGGCCACAATAATCGTGATGTGAAAAATGTAATATTATGACTATTCACAATACCTTATAGCTTAAATAACCATAAACAGTTCCTTTATATAACTGCAGCAACATGTACCAATTCATATCATTAAACCACTTCTGAGCAGAAGCATATGAAAACTTGAATAAAAGCAAGAAATTGGTGCATTTACCATCAAGCACATTTAAATAGCCCTTCAGAATAATCAAACACTAGGATCAATTTCTCTCATTTGAAAAATACAGATATACTAGCCCTCACTCGACGTGCCACTGAGCTACTTGAGGAGGTGAGGGGATTGTGGGTAAAGGATTTGTAGTGGGTCACAAGAAGGCGACAGGGGATCTACATGCCCTTCAGAAATACACCTACGGTTACTCAGTACTAACGTTAATGTCTGTCAGAGGCGATGCCAACAAGAGCCGCTTGTGTAAAAGGAGACTTGATTGACATGCAGAAGCTATTTGCTTGCCAGATTATTACTCATGGGAGTAAGGTGTTGGTGTTGAATAACACATTTATTCATGAAAAGTGTCATAGATGTGTGCAAACCAATGGTTGTCAGTGTTTCTAAAATTGTAACTGTAGACATATAGATTAAACGTATCTTTTGGGGTTTGAAATGTTAAAACGTGATTACTTCATTATTCCTCAGCCAGGATGTGGTTTGCATTTGTTGTCGTTGTGGATTTTGTGATGTGTTTAAGTTACAGACATCAGATCAAATCTTTAAAATATATGTAGAGTGACAATCAGGCTGCGTTTACACATGACATTAACATGAGACCTGTATCCGGATGTTGTCCACATACACATCGAAAAGACATGTCCTGGTCCAGAGGTAGTCGAGGACACATTGTGAACAGATCTCAGTGTAATGTAAATGCAATCCAGCCATCGTGTCTGCATTTGCAGGTTGACATCATGCAAAACTCTCTCTCGCTAACTGTCAGAAAAAAAAGACAGAGAACACCTGTGTGGAGACAAGTGAGACTCCACATATCTTTGATATGTAAAATGTCCCATGAAAATGCATTTCAAAAGAAAACCTACCACTTCAGGTTTACTTTGCACCGGGCCATTCTCTGCAGACGGAGAGACAGATCCAATCGGTTTTCCGGATAGTGTTGCCAAGTGTAAACATGCTACGTTCTGATTGACTGACGATAGGATCTGCCTGATTGGATCACGGTGATCGCATGTTAATGGCAAGTGTAAACGTGTAAAGCCTCGCTTTGGTGATGATTTCGTTGTGACTCTCAAAATAAGAAATGAAAAAAAATTATCTTGAGGCACTTCTGTGGTTCTTTGGAAAACATGAACTAGTGCTTCAAAGAACCTAGACTTCACTCTTCCATAGCAATGATACTTAGAACCTGTACAATGACCTGAAGGACGTCTGATGTGCAGAAACACAGAGAAATGTTTTATTTCTAAAGAGGCATACTGCCCTAATCTCAAGAACCCAATAGAAAAAGTTATTTTAAAAGCAATAGTATAATAGGAATATAATAAAATAAAATAGCTAGTTTCCTAATTTAGTTGCCTATTAAATCTGGTATTGCACAAAATGCATAGTTTTGGCTGTTTTGACGAATTGCTAAATGCATAAATGTAAAAAAAAAAAAAAAAAAAAAAAAAAAAAATATATATATATATATATATATATATATATATATATATATATATATATATATATATATATATATATATATATATATATATATATATATATATATATATATATAAATCTATCAGCTTTAACAGTAGAGCATGGTGCTAGCCACACTAAGGTCATAGGTTCAATTCCCAGGGAAAGCAAGAAGTGAAAGAAATGTGTACCTTGAATGCAAGTTGTTTTGGATTAAAAATAAATAAATAAACAAAAATGCATATATCTAATGTAATTGTAAATATCTCTATGAACTCCTGAAGGCATAATTCAATTAACAAGTTTAAAAATAACCAGAAATCAATAGATGAGTAAAGCATTTTTCCATTGTATTAGCTTTTTTTTTAATTTAATTATTTTGCTATCATGAAAATAAGAACATTAGAAATTGTTCAATAGAACAATTTTGGTGCTCCAAAGAAGACAGGTTTGTATCAACGTGAGAGTGAGTAAATGACAGAATTCTTAATTTGGGTAAATTATTCCTTTAGGACTATGACTGTGCTAAACCTCTAATACTCCTCCATGTAAATGTAAACTTACATTTATAACTGCATTTATAATTGTTTCATACTCCAGATGACTTAGTAGCACATCATCATTTTTACTAGATACACGTATCATTTGATCACGTGGGCGCTCTGGCATTGGATTAATTAGCTATTCATTAGTCATGTTAGCTGCATTGACTTTGATATTAAAATAAATATATACTCACAGTTCTATGGCCTTGTTCCACATGATGACATATCCAGACAAAACGAAGGATTCGATGTTCACTATGTGTGTATTTCCACGCTCTGTCCCCACATAAAGCCACTTACTTTGAAACGGAAGATGACAAAATGTGATCCTAAAAGAGAGATGAAAAAAAGAGGAATCATATTTGTGAAAGAGAGAGGGGGAGAAGAGTTAACACAGGATATGCTGGCATCATATTAAAGTTTATAATTAATATCTCACTATAAAGAACTAGCAAGCCAATAATGACCATTGTAACTAATATATTTCAAGATTTTGATTCATATGCACATACAACAATCATATTTTATCCAATTCCACAGCAGCCATTCAAAAAGCTAAACAAGAGCCAAATTATGTATGTGTAAGTTTAAAGTTCTGCTAAATAACTTTTATTAAACTTTAATTAAAATCTGAATCACAATATGGCCTTGTGTGGTTATTAAACTGGAAAAAGGCTTTAACTGAATGAAATAAATATATGGTCTACATGCAGTGTGGCCTTCAAAGTGAAGGGGCGGTGCTCTGTTTTGTCTCTCGACTATTACTCAAGCACACATGGGCCTCATGATAGGATGTTTTCACATTCTGCTCATTTTAATGGTCTCATTGCATGTTTGCAATACATGAATGCTGTGCACAAACTCCATCACTGCAGGTGGTTGAGTTTGCTTCCCTTTAAATCTGTGGTGTAGTCTGCTTGTAATGTGCAAAACAGTCTAGGTAAACATTCATGTAATTCCAAACATTGTTTGTTGTTGTGAGTTACAGGGACGAGTCTCTCTGTCAGGTTTGTAAAGTAACTATTACCAACAAAACACCATGGAAACATCAAAAGTGCTAATTTATTCTTTGGAAACTGTAATTATTTTCAGGATTATGAAATGTTTAGGAAGTTCGAATGAAGCGCATTTACAAAAAGAGCACTCTTAAAATATAAATATTTTATAACATTATAAACAAGAGTTATATGAGCAGAGTAGTTGATGATTTATTTATACAGATCATCAAACAAAACAAAACAAAACAATTGTCAACAACTGTCAATCTTTCTCCAGATCAACAAAACAAAATAAACAAAAAGCAAAAAATAAAAATATTAATAAATAAATTGTCAACTGTTATCAACAAGTGTCAGCTGAGGAGTTGAAAGCATTTCTCTAGATCATCAAAAACAAAACAAAACCATTTCAATTAAATATTATTTTAAAGTGAAAAGTAAAAAATTAAATTAACAACCACAAGAAATGTGTCTTGCTGAACCACACTGAAGGCCAGTTCATCATCTTCTCTACAAAACACCATGGACCAACGTAAAAAAAAAAAAAAAAAAACATTACAGATGGAATCCTGTGTAAACAACTCCTAAATCTACTTCTTACAGTTTCTCTTTATCTTTAGTGTTGTCTCATGGAAATAAATTGACATCTAAAATACACTTTTTGTACAGTCTATTCAATGCTGTCTTAAATGGTCTTCATGCGAGGGTTTCCGTCACCAAATATTAATAAACAATACAATTAATTGTGGAAAACAAGATTATTTAAATTCACAACATAAACTTCATACTTTTTTTTTTATCAGAGCCAAATCTTGCAATCTAATTTCTTGCAGTCATTCGTGTTCAGAGGCAGAGATTCATAGCTCTCTGTGGTTCTCTGTTTCTTTAGCAGTTGGAAGTAACACTTCTCACACTTGTTCATGGTGTTGCCTGGTTTGGCTCTGCTCTAGGGCTCATGCCAGTCAAACGTCAGCCCCTCTTGGGTGCACTTGTGTGTATTTTGGGATACAGCAATTAGTTGGAACACAATTACCTCAAGACAAACTAGAGCTAATGAGACATGAATGAGACGAGAGGAGACACTGACTCTTAGGTTTTTATATGTGCTTTTAAATAGGTTTCTTATTCCTGAATCCTAATAGGGACTTTAAGCAACAGCCTCTGGTGGAACGGCAACGCCATTCTGGCGTTGTATTGCGCATGCCCGAATTTAACTGCTACTTTGTGACGTTCTACTGTAACGGTCTACTACGGGAGAACAGCTGATTTGCCGGAGTCGCTACAACATGAGAGATTAGGTAAATAAATGTTATGTTTTATGGCATATGACACTGTAATTTGCATCAGTTTATGATTGTACCACTAGTGTTTTATATAATATGTGTTAAAATGTTTTAAACTTAAGCTAATTTTAACGATTTTTTCTGTTTGTATAAAGATATGTCTGTTGTTAGCAACAACACCTCAGGCAGCATTGAGATTAGAGATGATGTGAAGCGGACAATGTAAGTATTGCATTTATCCTTCTCAAAATCCATGTTAAATGTATTACTATGCTATTAAAATATTTTTAATTGGGTAAAGTAGATTATCAGATTAGAAATAGATTAATGGATTGGTTATTTTTTATTAGTTATCTATCAAGACTATTAATTATACTTACTTTTCAAAAATTAGCTATATTTACTTCATGTTTCTTGTTGATTAGAGTCCCTATGGAGTGGAAAGAGCAACATGATGTGCTTCTCTGTAGAGAAATCCTGCTCACAGAACCATACAGGTAAAAAAAGGGCAGTGTTGACAAGGGCAAGGCCTGGTCAAGTATAGCAGACACACTGAATTGCTCTCAAGAACCCAAATTCAGAGTTATGCAGAGGTCAGTGAGGGGAGATTCAACTTGATTCAGACGAAATACAAGGCCAGAAACAATAAAGACGAGAAGAGCAGTGGAACATCTGCAGAAATAACAGAACTTGATGAACTAATTGAAGAAATAACAGAGAAAGAAAGAGCAGCTGAGGAAAACAAAGGGAGTGATGAGAGTATGAGGAAGTTAGAGACGGACAGGGCCAAAGCAGAAGAGGCAAGGAAGAAGGCCATGGAGAGGGTTAGCCAGACCAACAGGAGGCTTAGTGAAGAGGGAGAGGACTGGACAAACAACAAACGTAGGAGAAGGAGTGGGAATGACACCATTGAGTTTTTGAGGGAGAGAAGCCAGACTGAGAGGGTTCTAAGAGAAAAGGAATTGGAATTGAAAAAAATACAGGTTGAAGAGCAAGCAAAAGCAGCACAACAAACACAAAAGCAGATGAGTGACATGATGCAACTAATGCAACAACAGCAACAGCAAATGCAGGCAATGCAGACTATGCTACTTCAGCAACAGCAAGGGCAAGCATTACTTAGCCTCATTGAAAATATGTCAAAGAAATGATTATTCTTTTGCAATTTAAAAACATTTATTTGTGATTTCATTCATAAAACATTTCAATGTATAAATCCTTCTATTAATAATAAAATATAAAAATAGCATATTTTTAATAACATGTTGTTAGTCGCCTATACTTTATTACTTTACTTTATGTATATTGTGTAAACTATGTATACTATATTTTTGTTAATAATAAAATAAAAAATGTGTTATTATAAAATGTCTCATTCTTTTTAAATACAATTCTGGTTTTTTATTGTGTGGAGGATCCAAGTTAAAAAACTGCGATGTCTGATTACCGTACAGACAAGTTAGTGCATTTCTTAACAAAGCAGATACAACATACAATTTTCCAACACTACTCAAACCAATTTTTTAATTCTTTTTGAAGTCCATGAACTTGAAGTAGTTTGCTATGTCCCCAAACAACCACTCCACAGACACTCTGACTTCACTCATTCGTTTGTTGTATTCCATCATTTGAGGGGTGAGATGAACATGTCGAAATGGGGCTTGCAGATGCACACGCAGTGGGTATGCTGGGTCCCCATACACACACATTGGATGGCCATCTACAGAGATGGCATGACGTTGCAGCAATGCCAACAGCCCAGATTCTGCCAGCATTCCAGAGTCATGCTTCTTTCCCTCTGTTAAAATATATTTTTAAATTAAAAAATGTTTTTATTTTATTTTATAAATTTTAAAGGGAATGACAATGTTTCCATAGATGGTAAATTATTCAGACATACCTACAGGGCCATACAGATGGGCAATCAAACCATTAGGGATGGCTACAGCCTGGTATTTTAGACTGTGGATGCGTTTGTGTCCATTATATAGGATCCTCTGTGTTACACCTGGTCTGGCAATGGGTCGTACAGTGCCATCAATAAACCCAAAGCAATTATCCAGAGGGGCTCCCATTTGGAGGATGCAGTCAGCATAGTTTCTCAATGCTACAGGGTTCAGTATGTTTACATTCCACTGCGTTATCCTGTGATGATGTGCAGAATATATATAGTCCAGCACAGAGTTTGTGGCCATGCACAGGACTGGGACTTGTCGGTGACCAAACCTTTGCATCATGTCACTGTACCGGCAAGG
The DNA here is from genome assembly GCF_963082965.1 of Carassius carassius. NCBI lineage: Eukaryota > Metazoa > Chordata > Actinopteri > Cypriniformes > Cyprinidae > Carassius > Carassius carassius. Next base: position 14,007,336 of record NC_081773.1, on the reverse strand, counting down.
GTATACCAGCCTCTTAAGGAGCATACACAGCGCCTCGACTCCTCCCACAACACTTCTCTGATCACAAACGATCTCATTGGGAATCCCGAGAACATCTACCAGAATTGGTAGGTCACATTTTCTGACACGAAATTCGTTTAAGCATTCGTCTTCCTCCATGTAATCAAGGTTAAAAGGCAAGTATTGCTTACATGGTAAATCTAGGTTTTTAGACTTATTTACATCATACAATATTAAAAACTCCTCTTCTGACAAAAGATGCCAAAAGCAATCCTTCTCTTGTTTTTTTAAATGACATTTTTTTGTATCTCAATAAATGAATTAATGCCGCGTTGCGCTGTCCTGTTTACCGTTGCTTAGTGATTTTTACGTTCTTGGCTACGGCGGTGTGACAGCAAACTTCCGGTCGCTGTAGCCGTTCCATTCGCAGCTGTTGCTTAAAGTCCCTAATGATGCAATCTAGACCATTCAACCCTGCATTCTCTATAACAGAAAATCATGTATATGACATAAAATGATTCCCCACATGCTGTTGTGTTTATTTTCAAAGCATGCCGTTGTCTCTCCGGTGTCATCAAAAGGTTAAAAGAAAAGAGTAAGATTTTATTTGCCTGATGCTATCAACTTTAATTGCAAAATAATTACAAAATTAAGCAGACTATTAACACTCTGATTTATCTCTGCTACTGTCACAACATAAACTCGCCAGGGAGTGCTTCAAAAAACATGACACATATTTCGACACATGTAAACAGTACTTAGCATTAAAGATGAGTTGAGCACTTCTTATTCTTAATGCTCAACATGATATTTTATGTTTTCATTCATTAAATATTATATGTGGCTAACTGTGGCTCTCTAAAATGTCAACTCCTGGATGGATCATCTAATGCTGGGAGTTTGGGACAAGATTACCTGTTTGTCCAAAAAAAAAAAAGGCTTGATAATATGAAGTATCCGGTGAGTAATTACGAAAAATGATCAATAAAACTATCACATATCCAGGGTATGTTTAAGACTTCATGATGAAATCCATCCAGTGGAATCATCCATCATCCTTATAAGCAGGTTAACTAGAAAATAAAGACCAGCACATGGTAATTCACTGCTGTCCATACTCATTACATCTCTCTGTTTTCCTCCCCTCACGCCCCTGGGGTCCTCAGACAGTTGGGGTGATTGGAAATGAAGGTTGCGAGACGCTGGACAGACAGCTAAACTTGTCAGGGTTAGAATGCTAATGGAGCACCTGGCCGTGCTAATGTGTGGTTTTCTGTTTCTGACTGCAACACAGGCTTAACCCAGATTATAAAATGGCTGTCTTGGTGAGAACGTTTAGAGCATTTAGGGAGCAACTGTTTTAAAATGCTCTATTGTTTGTTTGCGGATAACTAATTTAACATTTTAACCTGTTGTAGGCCTCTGTGGCAGCCAAGGTCAAAACCAAAAGAGATGTAGATGTCTCTGATTGGACAAAAATCTATGTAGTGCAGGATAATTTTTTCGCCCTTTTTTTCAGATCTGTTTAATAGAAAAAGAGAAAGTGGATTTTAAGTATGTAAAATACCATCCCAAAAAAAAAAAAAAAAAAGAAGTATATATATATATACATAACGAAAGTGTTATTTTTTTTAATGATCTTATGTTTAACTTTCTAAAAAATGTGTGGTTTCAACTAAAATAATCAGTCCAACACTGACACTGATACTGATACTTCAACACTGCTAATATTAAAAATGTTTCTTGAACAGCAAATCAGCATTTTAGAATGATTCCTAAAAAAAATCGTCTGACACAAATATCTAATAAGTACAATTTTGTTAAATTAGCTAACATAAAAGATACTTCTTTCAAAAATATATAAAAATAAAATCTTGAATAGCACTATACATCTGCTAAAAGTTCATTTTGTCAACATTTCAGACATATTTCAAAAGGCACCCCTGAATGACACTAAGCTTGCCCTTAGTTTTGTTCTGTATATTTTGGGCGAAGCATGCATTGGATACAAATGTCAGACTAATTGATCAGCTACAACAGAACGTCATAGGACTACACAATTCTGTTGTGCGATGAAAGCGTCTTGTATTTTTGTGACAGACAAGCATGCTGAGTGTCTTGAATCAGTCTTATAGCCCCCCTGAGCTTCTCTCCTGACCCTGCTGAGCTGAAAATCTCTGTCATCTGACACAGCCGCGCACAAAAGTATGCACCCAACCATGTTCACACACACACTCAGAGAGGCACCATACTGATCTGAGAAAACATTTCTCATTACATGTGAATTTGCATAATTTTAATAAAGCCAAGTATAAAACACTTCAGGGTCAAAGCACACACATAAGAAATCCCTGTCGATGAGTGTGTGAAACTGTCATGGAGGGAGAAACCATGACTTTATTTGTTTGTTCCAGACGGTCTGATGAGCTGATGAACACAATCATCAGTTATTACGGAGGGGAACAAAGCTCATTAGCCATACCCAGAAAACACACATAAATCTCTATCACACACCACCTCACACCCCTATCCCAAACCTTGCATGCTTCAGATGAGTATGAACCAAAACTTTAACAACAATGTTAATGTTGTATTTTAAGTTCTGTTGCATAATATGCTCTCTGACACTCATTAATCAGGCTTCTCAGTTTGATGCCGATCTAATGCGTGCGTCCCATGTGGCTGATGTGGTTTCTGAGTATTATAATCGATCATAAAGACTTCACAGTGTGAAAAATGTGTCAAAAAACAACAATGGTCAAATATACTAACAACTGAAATGTATGGATTTGGTTAGATTTTGATCCAATGAATCAAAATTTTAAAACTCAATCAACTAAAATAAAAATAAAAATAAATGTCATTCATATTTTCTTCTCTCACACGTGCAAATATATGTATGGTCATATTGATTTCATATACTGTAGAGGGAGAATACAGAATTAGCTGAAAACATTGCTTGCTTAATGCTACATATACTGTCCCAGGCATCACAGTGTAAACGCATTACCATATTAGAAAGCAGTTACAGGTTGGCTAGATATTAATATACAGTACATTAGCCTGAGGAAAAAAAATGTTCACTGATGTTATGAAGACATCTAATGCATATGGGAGTGCACAACTTAACACAAATGTGCACAGACGACAAACTGAATCTTTGTTTGTCATCTTCTGGACTTATGTGTGCTGCAGAGAATGTCACAGAGAATTTTGTCATTTAGCTGTTTTGCCTCAAGGATTTCAAAATCATAATTTTCTTTTCTTATGACTGTTATTGATATATTGATATTGATATACTGTACAAATGACCATGCTGCTAGTATGCTAAAGTATCATTATGAGTATTCATCATTAATCTAGTATCAAATGAAATATATATTACAATAAAAAAGTAAAAAAGAAAATCTATATTATTCATTTTTTTTCTGTTCCACAGCAATCAATGCAGTGAAAATAATTCACATTTGGACAAGGTCCTTTTACACGTCAAGTGATTAGGTGGTGAAGGAATAGACAAAAGAAAGAAAGAAAGAAAGAAAGAAAGAAAGAAAGAAAAAGTTCATGACTTTTTCATCAACTCGCTCAAGGTCTATCAGTTTGTACAGAACACATCAGTTTCTCTGTTTAAACTTCCTGAAAGGTTTCTATACTTCTATACAACTCCAAGAGCCTATTACCCATAACGCAACTGTCACATTTCACAGCTCTGAATGACAGCAACATTTATTAGAGCTGATCCTGAGTCATTCAACAAGGGAAATAGAGTAACAAAAGCCACATTAGTCATACATAGTGGGTCAGTTTCCATTACGAGTTTGAGAAGCTGGGGAAGAGTCGTCATAAGAAAATTAAATGAGGGCTTAAACTACTGAGTTATAGTCAGTGGTTAAAGATCTCATTGAATGTTTAACATATCAAATATCCATTTCAATGTCAGCATATTTCCAGCTAAAATAGGTTGCTACCTTTAAAAGGATTGATCACCCAAAAATACAAATTAATCACTACATTCCTGTCTATGGAGGGTTCAGAAAGCTTTCTGATTTCATCAAAAACATCTTAATTTGTGTTACGAAGATGAACAAAGGTGTTGCGGGTTTGGAACGACATGAGGGTGAGTATGACATTTTCAGTTTTGGGTGAACTATCCCTATAAGGCTGTTACAAACTGCTCCAAAAAAACAACTAATGGAAACATTTTAAGTGCTTGTTGTTGAAAATTCTAACTTTTTTTTTTTTCATGTGGTCTTTAAGATATCTAAAGGTATGCTAATGCAAAATATAGGGTAGCATAGTAAGGGTAAATGCTATATATTTTTTATGATGGATTTTTTTATTTATTTATTATTTTAATTTTTTTATACGTACTCTATTGTGCCCATTGCATTTTTTGAGAATACAATCCTCACTTCTTGCTCAGAAACAAACCAGAAGAGAGAAGACAGGAGCTACAACATTTTACAATATTGAGGCTTGGCTTCACTCTGCAGCCTTGAGCTATTTGTGTTTACTTTATCACATATTCATTCTGACCAATGCTCTGCAGCCTTGGGCAGTCAGCAACTTCAAGCTAAAATATTGAGATGGATTCTCACTTTTAATCTAAAATTAAATAAAGAAAATTCTTATTTTTTATGAAATCCTTGGGAAGTTCATTTTTGACATGATATATTATGTGTGCTCTGTGCACATGCCTATGCATTTCTGAAAAACACAATTGTATACTTTATATAAGCTCTACTCACCGCTCTCTGTTGAATTTGAGAGAGTGTAGGATAGCCGGACGTCGTTGTCTCAAGTTCCAGAGATGCAGCGTATCATCAGCACAAGCTGTGACCAGCGCCCCCTATGAACACATAAATGTTAGAGCAACAGTCAATCCATGCAATGAGATGGTAAGTTACAACAATTTTAACAATCAAAGAAAGATACATTAAATTTATGACATGTTAGACATACACTTCTAGATTTTTTTTTTTTTTAGGTGTCAGTGGCACAGCTCGTGGCATTAGCCATTGTGCTTTTTCCTCTAAATAAATATTATATTAAGTCAGTTTTCTATTTGTGACCTGAAATCATGCATTTTATATAATATTGAACCTAATAGCACACCTGGATTTGACTTGCTTGTGTGTATAAAGTGAGTTTCCATTTCCATCTATGATGGGGAAAATTATGCAGTATACAATGCATCTTCCAGGTCACAAATGAAATAAGAATTTACTCATATAGTTCCTAGAAAATGATAAAACTTAATTTATTCTGTCACATCGATTTGTTTCTGTCTGTATAACTTTGCTGTTTTCTCATGCATTTCATGCATATTTCATGATATTAAAGTCCTCCTTGGATAGAGACTGGAACAGTCTGAAGAGAGAGAATTGCCACAAGTAATGCTGCGCTCTATGTATTACAAGACTCTGGATGGTGTTCATGGTTAATGGAGGACAGAAAGAGAGACAAGAGCAAAAAGTGATGAAAATGTCTGTGTGAGTGTGAAAAATCTCTTTTTCACCGTCCCTGACACTGTCAGGATGACAAAGGTCTTTCTGACCCATTTTACCTGGAAGCCCTTTAGAAATATGAAGCCAAATGCAAAGGCAAATAATACATGACAAACCTGGAAAAATTAGTGACAGAACAGTGAGAAAATTTCAGTATTAATGTGAACTCGCTTTGTCAAATCACTGCCTAATTTGAGGGTGATCATGGGCCAGCAGGAAGTCTTTTTCTCAGTGGATTGAATCCAGATCCATCAGTCAGGTGACTGACAACTGTGTTTCCATGGAGATGGTGTTTAGGTAAACACAGATTGCACCAGAACACCAAAGGACAACAGCAGAGAAAAACAGATGTCGAGAGGGAATTTTAGTTGTGTCATGTCAAAATCAATGTGAATTCTCATCCGCGACCCATTATAATTCAGATGATATTTTCCAAGTGAAATGGGATATTCAACATGAAAATAAATTGTACACTTCAGGATTTGGTTAGAAGGTAAAAGTGAGTGTACCAATTAAAAAAATGTAACATATTAAATAATATAATAATAATGATATACTGTAAAAATAAAAATATGACATGAAATAAAATAAATTGAAGAGGAAGTATTAAATTTCTAAAACTAAAACAAAATAAAAAATAAATAAAACTAAATGTACATATTATAACAGAATTTAAAAATGACAACAAAATGACTAAAACTTATAGAAGATTAATACATATAGATAAAAACTATAATAATATATACAAAATACTAGAAATAACACAGATCAGAGTTTGCTATCTTGGCTATTGGCTTTTGTCCAATAGTCTGCATGACCTAAGTGATGTCAGTAGGAAAGGGAATTTGTTTCAGAAGAAGATAAAGTTACAAAACAATCAATTTTTTTCTGTGAATTAATATGCAATGATGAATCACATTCACAATTAGATCAAGGGCGTGCATTTAAAAAAATAAAATAAATCAAAGTTATTTTGATTTTATGTTCACTTTATGCAGAGGAAGCTTATGACAATTAAATTACAGTAGAGCACTAATGAAATTATGTGTTGTAATCCACTATAAGTGGTTTGGGATATATTGTACTTATGTAACCATTTGGTTAGTGAGGTAGCATCCCCTGTGATGTTGAATGTTATTTACAGCACTAATTTGTTATTGTTAATAAAATCAATATGGATGAAGACTAAATCCCTGAAGTGTAATATCTAAATAATGTACCTCAGGATAAAATGTCAAGAGTGTGTGTGCACAATATTTGTCCAATCAATTCCTACTGTCTCATGTCTCATGTCTCACTTGTCAGTGTCTGGTACTGTATAACATCTGCATCTTATTGTGAACAGTTAAGCAGAGCATGATATTCCAAAGAAAAAACTAATGTTTGTCTTTGTCATTTTTAATTAAAATGCAATAAATTTTTAATTAAAATGCAATGTCTTCATCCCAAACCACTTTCTTTTTCAGCTGATATCATCATCTAGACAAAGTAATGCCAGATATCTAATTATTCATCATTTTAGGCTATTATTTTAGGTACAGTAATGTAACTTTTTTGATATCTCATTACACAATAACAGTACACAATAATCTAATGTTGCTTAATATTGCTTTAATAAAAATAAAAAAAATAATAATAATTAAAAAAAAACAGCAAGTAACAAAAGTTTTAAAAAGAGGTAAAAGGACACGTTGGGATGCTGAAGGGTAAACTTGACCTTTAACCGGCACATCCTCACCACCATCTCGGTTCTAAGCATGTAAGAAGCTCAAATAAATCTGGCCTGATTCCTGAGGCAAAGATTTCATCATCTCCACAACTGACTGCAAACTCAGATTCAGGTCTGGCTCCACTTTTCACCAACCAATGAATTCCCAGCAGATGAAAAACCTGCCCTAAATTATTTCTCATTGAATATACTCCTTCACTCTGAAAAACACCCCATTGCAAAAGTAAAATGGCTGGCAAATGCCATTTTCTTTTGACTTTAGATGTGTTTATATGGGCTTATAGAAAGGAGAAATATATGGCGATAGTGGAGAGTGTACATAAATTGCTATAATCAAAAATGGCCACCATGGCAACTATCCCACTTTCCCTTTTTTGTTAACTTCTTGTTATTCATGAGATGATGTGGCATGTGTGCATAAGAGCGAGACAGAGAGGCTGAGAAACATTCAGCACTTGACACATCTGATGGGAAGTAATGACTGACTGCATTAACACCACAGGGCTGAGAGGGAAGGAGACTCTTGACCTAAACGTTTTCCTCTGCAAAGCTGAGCGTTCATTTACACACACATGCTTTCTATCCTAAATTACAGATAAAAACACACCCATATGCACTCTGCCCTCCTACGTGATTTCTACATATGCTGCACACATGAAAATGTGCTGTAATATATGTGTGCCTGCAAGTGTAGGTGTTCGGTACCTCATTGATGAGAAACTGCAGTTGGAGAACTGCCGCCCCACTCTCATGCTGGCAATGACAGTCCACTCCTGGTCGTCCCAGACTGATAACATCAGAGAGTTAAGGAAAAGAGGACAGTCATTTACAATGAAACATTGATGTCTCAAGGTTGTACTTTCAACATTTTCTGTACAGCATTAAAAGCTGGATGAAACCGATAGACAGCATAGCGACCCAAGTAAAAACTCTTTGAAGGACTATGCATGTTTGAAAGCGCTAAAAAAACTCAAACCTAGTTTGGTGTGTGTGTGTGTGTAACAGAAAGAGTGAGAGACTGCAAATCTGCGCCACAAGCTAATGGACTCATGAAGTGACATTAACAGCACTGACTCCAAAATCAGCTCCTCACACTGTTTAAACAGATCTTCCTGTAGCAATTTTCTTAATGATTTAGCTCAACTGTCCACACACACACGGAGTGATCGATCACTAAACATCCGGAAAGGGAAGAGCATGATGCCATTTGTCTCTACTCTTATCTAAACGTGTGTACACGCAGCTGTGTCCAATCACTTCAAAGACAGTAAAATACAGGTAATAACAGGAGGAAAATACTTTCATGACAGAAACAAGGTCAAACTCATCCAGTATCTTTCAGACCACATGCAGAAGTGGTTTATATAAATATCCACCTGTATACTCCATGTACTTTCTATTCTTCAAAGAATCATAACAAAAATATATGACAGTTTCCACAATGATAAACTGTTCTCAATACTAATAATAATAAATGCTTCTTGATCATCAAATCAACAAATTAAAATTATTTCTGAGGGATCATGTGACACTGAGGACAGGAGTAATGACTGCTGAGAATTGTGCTTTGCCACTTCACAAATAAATTAAATTTGAAAATATATTTACATAGAAAAGTGTTTTGTAATAAATAAATAAATAATATAATATAACTGTTTTTGCTTTAGTTTTGGGCAGATAAATCCAGACATTTTAACAACAGTGAACAGTGTTGTAGCAGATCTGACCCGAATCAGACAAATAAAGAGTCGATCAGGACTGTGGTTGAAACATGAGCCAAATTTCTCAGGAAGGCAACGGGAGGTCATAAATCAGTTCTAGTGCCACAAGTCAGAAACAAGTTAACCAACCAACTCTTTCCCAGAACAGCTTTCGACATTAACACCATTAGAACAATTATTGACAATTTAAATTCGGAGAAGAGATTGTCAAATTTGGGGCAAGTAATTGAGATGCAACACCGGACATCACATGTAAACCCATGAGAGTTATACACCATATCCTTAAACACTTCCCCCACCTAGCAGAACCAGACTGAAATTCCTAAAGGGGGGCTTTTTAACCACTGGTCTCCACAGAAATCTTTTGTCAAAAGATAATGACACAGAAACTGTCTTTTCTACATATATCTGTACCAAGATGAATTCAAAAAGACTTATCATGTCCAAAATTAGACCCTGCAAGAGCGGGAAAATTCGGACCACATGCTTGATAAGATAACATATGATTTATGATACCCCCGAGCCATGACAATATCTGATTGGTCAAGACAACATTTGAGGTGTGGCCAACAGGCCAGTTTAAATAATCAGGACACCATAAAATCATGCTTTTAGTATGCTTTTAGCTTGCGTTTAGCTTCTGCTATCAGTCATGCCTGCTTTTAGTTTGCTTTTAGCTTTGCTTCTTAGCTTTAGCTTTTAGCCATGCTGTTAGTCATCACTGTTCTTTGAGCGTGGTTTCAGCGTGCTTCGGCCTGCACACCTGCTGCTACTTACCCACGATGAGAAGAAACACCACCTAGTCTAATCCAACTTTACTTGTTTTCTTTTCCATTTGAGAGTTTCGTGTTCTGAGTTAAGTTTTGTAACGCAGTGTCTGACCTCAAGTGCCCGTTCAACTTCAACCAGCCACACAACTCCGCGTCTTCAGCCAACGTCCAACCACGTGCTTGCCAAGACGTCACTTCAGCAACTACTGAACTTCCAGCCAATCAGCGACATCGGGAAACCCCCTTTAAACGACAACAAAGGGACACCTTTACACAGGCAATGTACCTTCAGACATTTGTACTGGTGTATCTAATATAATTTTAACCTCATTGAGGAACTCAATGCGAGGGCTAATTACGTGATTGATGGTTGTTCATGTCTATGCAATTCCACGTATTGCTGTAAACTTGGGATTCCACATTTCCATTCTATTAAACTCATCTTTCCCTAACTTTCGATCTTCCAGCAACTTGTGTGAATGTATGAGTGCGTGTGCTTTGTGTTAGATTAGTTTATATGTCTTAGATTTATCTAATAAAGCTTTATTCATATTGAAAAGAGAAGTATCTTGTTTGTTTTGTGCTTACAAGTTAATGTCTTTAACTGCCGATCTTGTTACTGTGCTAATTGATAGTGTTTTCACTATACTTTGGATATTAATATCCAGCGCAGATTTGATGCTAAACGGCTCGTTCAGTGAATCGCAGGGCGTCTCAGTGATCAGCCGTGAAACAGTGATTCTGTTCAAATTCCCTTTAAAATCTTAAATTATTCCCTTTGAGCTAAATTGACCTGTTTCCCTTACAGTGTATATGAACACTAGTGTGAACGTAATTTAGACTGAGACAGTATATCAAAAATAAAAAGAGAGCTACGTCCCCTTTAAAGTTCAGGTAAAAGTAAATTCGCTGACATTTTCTGACTTAAGTTTCTTAGTTAAGATAATGGGTTGCAGCTCTTAATTTTGAATTCTCAAAGTGCGTTAGATAGAATAATTTACCTTTAAAATTAAAAAAAGAAAAAAGAAAATTCTTCATTTGTGTTTTCTTTTTTTAAATATCGCTATAATATATATATTTTTAATATAAATATAAACATAATATAAACATATTTTGTATGGTAGAATTAGTATCGCGATATTATCGTATTGTGAGATTTTGATATCATTACATCCCTAATATATATTATATACAAGGGTTATTTCAGGCATACGAATGTAAATGCACAGCTATAGTCCAGGTGACAACAAACAAGCTGGTAGGGGCTAAAAGCCTGGTGGTTTATACAAATTTTACAATACCAACTTCCTTTAAGCCGTACTAACTCTCTCCAAAACATCACTGTCCAGAGACATGTCAATGTATCCAAAACATGCAAAATGGCTGACAGGCAGAGAGGAGCCTCCAAGTTTTTTTGGGGGGTATCATTTGCTCCGATTTTTTTTTTTTTCAGTCAAAGAGACAGGGGTGATTTCTCAGGACTGTCTAATATATTTCAGGGATATCTGTCAGGTAGCTGCTGTTCAACAAATCACACAATCAAAAGTTCATACTGCACACTGAAGGAAAAAGACAGAATGTTCTAGAAATAACCCCTACATTCAATAATAAAACATCTAGTGATTTTACAATGAGAGTAGTTATTGATGATGGACACTGAGGAAAGGACTGCCGTTACATAGGTATAATTGTTCTGCATGGTTGATTGGCTCTTAATTGCGCTTAATTAAAATGTGTTGACAAACAAGGGCGCTCAACCCACGTGTTCAGGAATCAAATTGTTCAGTAGTGCCTTGGATAGAAATCACAACTGAACACACACAGACCAATGCACAAACTCTAGATAAAACCATGTGCTTTATATATCGACTGCACAAATGGCTTGCTAATAAGATGAACATCCACTTGCGGATAAACCACAGGCTCAACACAGCTACACCTCTATACCTCTATAAAACGTCACTTTAGAGATTTTTCCCCATGTATTTTTAACCTGTTTTTTTGAAGATTCTATAAAGCCTTGGTTATATTTGAGTATTTGACAGATATAGATTTCCAATGACTATATAAGCAGTCAGCTATGTTATGTTATAGAGACTTCACTGATTTGCATTACAAGCTAACAGAATTTAAGCTTACTTTTTGACCATGTAAACATAAGCAACGGCACCAAATAACTTATTTTGCCTAAGTTTATTTTGCCCCAAACTTAGTTTGGGCCTCGTTGAATCTGAGCTCCATATATTTATCTAAAGGTTTAATAAAAAGTGCCATTAAAAAACAACAACAACAAAAATATTATTTCATATGTCAGGGTATACAGTGTTGAAATACCAGCTTGCCAGCTAACAGCAATCAAATAAAGAAACACAATTCATTAAAATGTATATGACCATATTGACAATTGAGCTGCTTCTTTCTATTTATATGGATAGTTCACCCGAAAATTTACATTTTGTCATTATTTTCTCACCATCATATTGTTGCAAACCAGTTGATTGTCAGTGATGATGATTATCATTCTTCTATTGCTAAAAGAACGTTAGGCAGGTGAATTTATTGCATAGAAATCACACACACACACACAGACAATACTGCAAAACTTTTGGTGTGTGTGTAATAAAAGTTTGGAATAACATGAGGGTAAATGATGATAGACCTTTCATTTTTGGATGATCTATTCCTTTATAGCTCCAGCCAAGGCTTTACGAGGTTCAAAACGACCACTGAGAGATGTTTTGGTGGTGAACAGGTCATTAGATTGATGTTTCCATTGTGAAACAAGGCTGAAAAGAAAGATACATGATCGATGGAGGAAGAGGAGAAAGATGGAGTGAGTTAGGAGATGTTGAATAGAAAGACTGGTGACTCAGACCCTTAAAAGACGGAATGGAGCAGCAGAGTTGAAACCTATAGTGTCAGTGAGGCAGGAGGTGAAAGAGAGAAATGAGTCAGAGAAAGACAGAGAGACTTTGGCAGGTTTAAAATGGTGACTCAGATTGAGTAGGAGAGCGATTGAACGGAAGAGTTGAAATATAACGGTGTCCATGTCATAAAAGCAACAAACACGCACACATATAAGGTGACATTTCATGACTCATGCTGGATTTGCACAATTTATACACTCTCATATCTATAGATTTTCCCTTCAAGTTTTTCAACATTAACTTCTCTGTCATATTTTCCTACATTATTTTCCACTGTTCTTAGTTTCATCTGCATGCACCGAAAAATCGCAGTCTCTGCTTCATTAAAGATCCCATTTTTAAATACAAATTGTTTTAGCTTTCAGTTTTGTGGTCAAATATATGCTAGATCAGCTGTCGTACTGTGTGTACACATATTATTATTATTTTTTTTACTCTTTCTCTTAAATAAAAGATCAAAATTTAAAGACTCACAGATTTCTGTTATACGAGTTAAAAATGATGGTGAGTAAATGATGTCAGTGGTTGAACTATTCAACCAAGACCCTAGAAATACATCATTCAAAGGTTAAGAGGCATAAATGCAGGTTTGAAATGAAAGTTTAGGAAAATATGATTAGGAGAGAAAGTAACATAACAATATAACAGTCATATTAATTTACAGTTGTGAAGTATACTAATAACGATAATAGTAATAATAATAATAATAATAATATAGTTGTGCCATATTTGGATATAGTATAGACACAATTCTTGAAACACTAATCAGTTATAACATAATATTTTCAGTAATTTTGATTAGTGAGTGACAAATTATAGAAGCTGAGGCATTGAAATATTTCACAATATTACAGTTTTTACTGTTTTATCCCCTGTCCCACATTCAACCAAAAATGCCCAAACAAAGCCCTAAACCTTAAATCATATATACATTTATTTATTTTTTTCCTGTGGACATTTCTTATTTTTATACAATTATATTTCCCTCGAAATATAATCTGATTTTTATTTTCATAAAAAAGATTATCATCATAATCATCACACAACTGTACTGAGGACCCCATCACAGTGATACAAACACATTGTTAGACTTCCTACAGAGCTACAGACTTCCTCCACTGATATAAAGAGAAAATTACGTTTATGAACAATATGACAATTTACTGAGCATTCACAGCAAGAGGAATGAATCAGTCAAAAGGGGTAGAATTATTGACGGAATAATTGCAAGCAAGATGGTTTTGCAGAGAAACAGAGAGAGAGAATTTGTCTAAACTATTCTCTCATGAAACTTTACGCGAAAAAAAAAAATCTCTAGAGAGAAGCAAAGTGCATTTAATTTGTTTTCTTTCTCTTTTGCAAACATCTCTTTCCAGTGTTGCTAATTATAAACACTGGCATTACTGTAGCCATGCTCAATTATGGAGCAAGCTGTTTTCAGTGGGTATCCCCCAGTCAAATGTGTGAATGTCTGTGAGAGAGAGATTTTGTGACAGTCACTGTGAGTCTGAATGTGTCTGGTGACATTTCACTGGTGTTTGTGTGAAAGATGCTGTCAGTAAGTGCTCAAACAATCAACCAAAACACAAAAGGAATGTTTCAGAAAACATCTCAACATCTCAACAATATATCATAACCATGATAAAGTAAGATATGAAATCAAACATTAAAAGACAAAATTGTCTAAACTAAAGTATTCATGTTAATTTTACAGCTCAAAACTCCCTTTCGTGTCCACATTTTTAAAATAAATATACAAAAAATATTAGACGAATGTGACTGTTATTTAAATTAACATTAATTGAGAACTCTTGAGCAATGGAAGAGTGATTTCTGAGTCACAAAACTTTCCTCTGGATTATTTTTTTAGCTGTGACATTGGTGGGATTGACGTCAGATTATGTGAAGAGTCAGGATTGGGCTGTCAAAAATCATTTTCATATATGTGAAAAAGCTCAAGTTCTAAAAATAGAAAGTCTATTCAGCTTCTTATACTTATTCTTAAACATTTTATTTTCCCATTATGTAAACAGATATGAGCCCTGTTACCTTTTGAAATCAATTAGACATGCAGAAGAGAATAATACATAGTTTGCATGTGTAATTGTTGACATGTGCATCAGCACGACTGGTCTTCAACGAACCCAAAAGAGCCGATGTTACACCTCCCTTTATCTCCTTACACTGGCTTTTGGTTGCACATCGGATCAAGTTTGAGACATTGATGCTTGCATATAGAACAGCCACAGGCTCAGCACCCGCCTACTTCCACTCACTACTACAAATATACATCCCCTCCAGAAGTCTGAGATCAGCTATCGAGCGACGCCTCGTGGTACCATCACAGAAAGTCTCAAAATCACTTTCCAGAACATTCTCATTCACTATTCCTGGCTGGTGGAATGATCTTCCCACCCCTATCTGGAATGCTGAATCCCTGGTGATTTTCAAGTCACAGCTGCAACTCATCTCCTTCGAGGCTACTTGACTTCATCAAAAAAATAAAAAATAAAAAATAAATAAAAAGTATTTATTTATTCCTTCTCTTTCTTTTTCTCTGAACAATCCATAAAACTTGGTATTACAAGCACTTCTTGTGCCTGTTTGCCTCCTTAAAAAGAATCCCTTTATGTATTGTAAGTCTCTTAGGATAAAAGTGTCTGCATGATGACTAAATGTAAATGTAAATCTGAGCTCCAAACTAATATAGTCATCATGGGAAAAGTGATTATTGTACATTTACATCCCATAATGGTGATATTATGCACATTTTACCTTGCTGACTTCTCTCATATGGTTGTGCATTCATGTGTCATGTGTTTTAAATTAAACTAAAAAATCACCATATTTTTTGTGTTACCATGGGAATACTATAGTATTCTAAGAATGACCTTTGTTTAAACCATGGCACATGAACATGTTAATCAATTACATTTAAGCTTTTGGCAGATGCTTTTATCCAAAATGATTTGCATGGCATTCAGGGTATACATTTGATTATTTCACATAATAATGCATAAAGCATTAATAATACATTGCCTTCATTGGGAATCAAACCCATGGTTTTGGAGTTGCTAGCGCCTTGCTCTTCTGTTTGTGCCACAGGAATGTTTATGTGCCTGTCTCTGAATTCAGAAATGCATTCTGTCTCCTTCTGTGGAGTCATTTCCTATCTCATTCCATATTGTTTCTTGTCTCATTGTTCCATGTATAAAATGGAAAAATGGGAAATATAAAAAACAATTACCATTGTTTTCCTCAGGTGATCTGAGGTCTGATCTATCACACAAATAAAACTGATCCACTGGAATATGGCTCACTCAGCAGTGTTTGTCCAATCTGACAACCACACTCAAAGATAAATGATTTAATATTTAATAAAATAATAAGTCTATTATGTTGTATTGATTACTGGTGACAAAAAAAACAAAAAAAAAACGTGCAAACAATGACCCTGTATCTGAATGTGCAAGCCTCTGTGCTTCCATACTCAATATCCATTATACAGTAGCCAAAGAATACCTGATGACACAGCATTTGCTGAGATTCTAAAATGTGCAAACAGTCAAACAGGACCACATGACCTGAAAAAAAACTGAAAAAAAGTGCACATAACATTGAGCTGGGCAACTCCTTTTAACTGTAAATGATGAAATTATCAAGAAAATTGTTCCTTGTGATTCAATTAAACTTATTTAACAGCACTTTAGCATGTTTTGTAGTTGTTGTTAGTGCACTATTAAAACATGCCAAGATGATGGAAGTAGTATGCTATCATTCAAAGGGTTCTTTAATTATTTATTGAAAGAAAATAAGATTTAATTGATTGATAGTGACAAAGACTTTAACAAATAAAATCTGCTCTATTTATTTTCTTCAAAGAATCCTGGGGATAAAAATAACTGTATCATGGTTTCCACAAAAAATGTTAAGCAGCACAACTATCTTCAGCATTGATAATAACAAAAAATGTGCACAAAATCAGCATATTAGAATAATTTCTGGAGGATCATGTAAGACTGAAGACTAAAAAAAATAAATAAATCTTACCAACCTCAAACTTTTGAACGAATGTGAATAAGAACTGATCACATTCAGCACATTCTATGAAAGCCAGAAGGCAGAGGTTACTGCAGCAACAAGCTTTTAAAGAAGAACTTCAACCATATATATTCAAGTTTTGTACAAGTTGTGTGAAATGGTCTAACATCAGCATATCAGAGTCTATCGACCTCGTATGTAAAACATTAATACTCATGCAGATGCTGCTAGCCGACCTCCAGTAAATCCACTCTGATTAATTGATTGTGAATAAGCAATCTTTCTCCTATCTTCTCCTCTCTATGCTGTGCATTATTCAGCGAGGGCTGGTGTTTTTAACTCAAGGACATTCGGTTTGGTATCCAGACTCAAGGGCAGAGTGGAAATGAGGGTGTGTGGGAAGCTGTCAGCCTGATTCTTTGAATGTTTTTTCCTTTTTAATATAAGCCTTTCATTGTAATTCTCCGCGTAAGAATAATTGTGTAGATAAGGATGTTGGCACCCTGGGAATGTACTTCATGCCAGATCCCTAGCTAAATCTCTTTTTAAATAACGTTTAACGAATGGGACATGAGGGGTTGTGATAATCTCAGATAGTTGAGGCATTCGGATTACAAAATGTCAACAGGTAACATTTTTCTGGACTGTGTCATTTCCTGCACATTTCTGGCGATTCAAGTTGGCAGCATCGAGCCGGGCCCAGCGGCATCCGGGCTATCGCTTTTAATTATGATCCCTCATTAGGCTGCGCACATTCTGCCGAGCCAGAGGATCCAGGTGTTAACACCCGCACCCAAACCTTCTCTGACAAATGACCTCATCCTCCGATGAAGCCCTCCTGGCTGTGCCGCACACATCTGCCAGCCGGCGAGGACGCGGTAAAGAGAGTGCGATTGGAGACATGTGACCTTGATGGAGCACAGCTTATGCAGGTCTTTAATAATATAGACAATAGGAGGACACAGGTGTTCGTTACAGAACGGAGGAAGCCGGCAGCTGGTTATTGATAGAAGATCCTCCAGCTGTTCCAGTATCAGTAGGAAAAAAAAAGCTCTTTCTTGCCCAGACAGGACTGCTGACCCAGGGTGACACATTCGATTGGTCTGCTATTGCGTTTTTGCAGGGTGACATTTTATGGTTGTCAATTCGAATAATGGGCTGGAGGCAATTTGCATACGGTGGCCCACGATGACTGCAAGTTATCTGAGATAGGCATACTCTTCTCTATTGTTAGATTTTTTTTATTTAGCATTCTCTAATGCACATGATTGACAGATATAGCAGGCCTGTGCTGATTATGCAGTATGTTTTTTGCGTGTTCTATTGTTCTGTGCAACTTTTAATAGTCGTGCCTGCTACAGCAAGTATCATTGCTATTTTTACTATTATTTTAACATGCTTATTGTAACTAGACATAAATATGTCAAACATGGAGCTTGATGTGTTGTGCAAGAGGTGTGTTAATACTTTTACTAAGCAATCAAACTTTTTCTAGCAACACCCTAGAAACCCCAGAACACCGCAAGTTTATGAAGTCATGTTTTGTACCAGCATCATTTTTGTCATCTGCCTGGTTGTCATTATAATTTTAGAAAACAATTATGTTGTATTCTCGTTATCAAATGAAGCCAGGTGCAACAAGTGAACGGGTTATATGTTTTCTTTATTTCTCACTATCTTTTAACACGCACAACTTGGGCTCATCTCTCTTCTTCTTCCTTCCAGTATCTCCCTCTCACATGCTACTTCCCCCTAGTGGTCTCAGTCAGAATTACACTGAATAACAGGACACCACATCTCCCCCATTACATAAACAATTTCACGTAGTACCAAGTAACTCAAAGCAGTTCTAAATTTTGATATGAACAAATAAGTGTAAGCTTTTGCCTTATTACAACTAAGTTCCTTTACAGTAGTTAAACAACTGTACTTACATCTGTTAAATTCTCAATTTCAAGTCTTCCTCATAATTCCAACAGAATTACAGAATCATAACATGACTATATTCAATCTCCAACTGGCTTTACCTACATACAGTCAGTAATACAAATTACTTTACGCTCTTATGTAGTTTCATAGTCCTTCAACCACAAAGGTGGTTTGCACTGGCGACCAGAACGTCTTTCTGTGCTTTGTTCCATGTTCGGAACATTTCCAACTGAAACATCAACAGCAGACTGATCTGAGGTCGACTTCAAGACCTCTGGAACCAAAGACAAGTGAGAAGAGTGCCACAGTCTTCCATCTGCCAATCTGTACGTTCTTGGGCCCACTTGCTTCTCTATTTCCACTGGCCGTGTGAACTTTGAATATCCTTTGGGAACATGCGTTGGTTTGCGTATACGCACTTTATTCCCCACCTGAAATGTAGACACCTGAGCCCCTCGTTTCGCATCAGTGTATTGCTTCATTTTGTGTTGACGAATTGACACTCGTTGTCTGACTTCCTGGTCCCGTATGTGACTGGAGTGAGATGTGAACACAGTGAGTTTGGTTATCATTTCCTACCATACAACAGTTCAAATGGTGAAACACCAGTAATGGCATGTGGAATGGAACGATACGTTTGCAAAAAGTCCAAGACTGCTTGTTTCCATGGTTTCTTTTGCAAAATGGCCATTTGCACACAGTCCTTAAGAACCTTATTGAATCTCTCCACAGCCCCATTGGCTGCAGGATGGTATACGGATGTTTTGGTGTGTGCAATGTTTCGTTCATCCAAGAAGGCAATAAAGCCTGAAGAAATAAGTTGTGGTCCATTATCTGTTACCAGACATTCAGGGTTTCCATGCCTACTGAAAACAGAATTCAGGAATCCAATGACTACAGGTGTTGTAATGGAAGGCGTGAATGCCACTTCAGGCCATTTTGAGTAATAGTCGGTCAGCGTGATAGCATATCTACAGTCATAAGCAGCTGTCTCAAAAGGTCCTACTATGTCCAAACCTAACTTCAACCATGGACTGTCAGGAAGAGGTACCGGCTGTAATGGAGAAGCAGTAATCTTAGCCGTCCTATCTGACTCCTGGCACAACGAACATGTTGCAATCTGATTTTGAACCATAGCATCTATTCCTGGAAACCAAAACAGCTCGCGCAACCGCTGCTTGGTCCTCACTATGCCCTGATGATTCTCATGTGCCAAAGTGACCATGGTTCTGCGCAATGCCACTGGAACAACCAACCGTGAACCCCTTGTTCGTCACGCAAAGTTCATGTCTCATTTTGAAGTACGCTTGCAGCGAGGAATCCAGAGCTTTCGCTGAAGCTGGCCATCCCTTTTCAATCTGAGCACGCAGGGCAGAAAGCTCAGAACAGGCCATAGAAGCACACTCAAACTCCTTTGGAGTCACTGATGTAAGAGACATTGACAGCAATGCAACTAACTCAGGCTCTGCATCCGAGTCCATGTCTGTGGTAGATGGCAAGGGTAGTCTTGAAAGACAATCAGCTGTACAGTTTAACAAACCTGCACGATAGACCACGTCATAATTAAAGCATAACAGGCGTGCAGCCCATCTACCTATGCGCATTCCCGCCCTGTCTGCTCCTTTTGTACAGAGAAGTGTCGTTAGAGCCTGATGGTCAGTTCTTAGTGTAAACTTACGCCCCCAGAGATAGGTCCTCCACTTTTCCACCGCCCACACGCATGCCAATGCTTCTTTCTCCACTGTTGCATACTTCCTCTCAGTCTGAGTTAAGGATCTGGAGGCAAAAGCGACTGTCCGCTCTGTGTTGTCTGGGTGAATCTGGGTAAACACTGCTCCAAGACCATAATCTGATGCATCTGTAGAGATAATGGATGGTAAATTAGGGTCGTACAATGCTAATGCTGGACTGGCAACCAACAATTTCTTCAAAGTGACAAAGCAGTTCTCCGTTTCCTCACTCCACTGAAATTGTCCCTCTTGGCGGAGACATGCACATAAGGGTTCAACTACGGTAGCATAATTAGGTATAAATTTATTATACCATGAGAGCATACCCAGGAATGAACGTAAAGTTGACGCATCCTTAGGAGCTGGAGCTTGTACAATGGCCTGTAAGTGCTCAGTATCTGGCTGAACTCCTTGTGCTGTAACCAAGTGTCCCAAAAAACGCAGGCTCTTTTGCCTAATCTGACATTTTTGTTCGTTCAACCATAAACCAGCTTCCTTCAGTCGGCTCAGTACTGTGTTCAGTGCACTGTCATGTTCCGCTGCTGTTCGTCCAAAGCAAATGACGTCACCGAGGTAGTTCTGCACATTTGGTACACCTTTAAGTATGCACTCCATCATCTTTTGGAATACCGACGGTGCTGACGCCAAACCGTACGGTACCCTGTAAAATCGGAACAGTCCTTCATGCGTGATAAACGCTGTTAAATCACGACTCTCAGGATGTAATGGCACTTGATGATATGCACTCTCAAGATCGATTGTGGAGAACATTGTAGATCCAGCTAAAGCAGTCAATAAATCATCCATGTAAGGCAGGGGATAACTGTCTATTATTACGGTGACACCCATGGAGATGCATCAATTCGCTCTATAACTCCAGCAAAAAGTAGTCTGTCCAACTCAGCGGACACAGCTTTTCTCACGGAAAAGGGAAGGTGTCGTAGTTTTTGTCTAACTGGCACAACTGAATCAGACACTTTGACTTTATGCATAAACCCTTCAACACAGCCAACTGAGGGTGTGTCCACTTGAGTAGAAAGCTGCAACACTGGTTCCGAAGAGTGAAATGTGGAGGTTGTAGCATGATCTGGCAGGATTGTATCTCCTTTAATGCACAGGTTAAGAGCTGTTATGAGATCCATGCCCATTAATGCAGTTCCTTTATCCACCACATAGAAGTTCACTGAGCATTTGCGGCAATCTTTTACTACAGTTGCGTGCAAGCAGCCGATCACATGAATTGGCATACGCGAATAAGTGACTAAGCGTGCTGCAGGTGGTTGTAGAGGTACTTCCCCAAAGTAATCATCATACATGCTCTTTGGCAGAACTGATACAGAAGCACCAGTATCAACAGTCATTGTAACAGGCCTCTGAACCGCACCTGCTTCAACTTGAACAGTGCAGTGGAGTTTAGCGCTCACATCACTTCCTTCTAGTAACAGTAGCGTGTACTCAGGCATTACTACTTCATGCACTGTGTGAGTTTGCGTCGATCTACAGACACGTGCAAAATGTCCTTTTTTCTTGCAAATTTTACAGATTACCTTGGCTGCTGGACATTCTACTGCATTTGCAAGATGTTTATCCGATCCACAGCGAAAGCAGGTGCGTGAAGTAACCATCCGAGGCGATGTGAATGAAGCATTTGAGTGCGCGCCAGCCGTTCTATTTTTAGATCCCCCAGCGCTGCGTCCATGTACTTTTGTGTTTCTTTGCACATTCACAGTCTGTACGGGAAAGTTCTGTGTTTTGATATTGCTTTAGCATGCTCTCCAGCAGATTCGACTTGTTGTGCGATTGTAACAGCATCTGCTAATGTTAACTTATCATGCAGCAAAAGTCTCTCTCGGATACGCAGATTAGTAACGCTTTCCACCAGCTGGTCGCGAATCATATCGTCTGCATTTGTAAACTCACACGTAGACGAAAGTTCTCTCAGTGCAGCAACATACTGGATTATAGACTCACCAGCTTGTTGAGTTCTTTTCCGGAATGTGTGTCTCTCCATAACCACGTTCAACTTGGGTGTGAAGTGAGCATGTAAAGCAGTAATAGCAGCGGCCATTGTATCGCCAGTTTCTGGTAGTGTGTAGAATATTCTCTGCCCCTCCGTGCCCAGGCAATGTAACAGAAGGGCTCTTTTCCTGGCTTCCGACCATTCCTGTCCGTCAACATCGATCACTAGCAAATAATTCTGGAACATCAGCTCCCATGTCTTGTAAGGGATCGCGGGATCGCCCGGAGCAGGTAAGAATAAGTTAGGAAATGGTGCAGACAATGCCATCTTTGCAGCAATAGTGGGTCGCCTCGTCGCCAATTTGTTGTATTCTCGTTATCAAATGAAGCCAGGTGCAACAAGTGAACGGGTTATATGTTTTCTTTATTTCTCACTATCTTTTAACACGCACAACTTGGGCTCATCTCTCTTCTTCTTTCTTCCAGTATCTCCCTCTCACATGCTACTTCCCCCTAGTGGTCTCAGTCAGAATTACACTGAATAACAGGACACCACAAATTATAATTCGGTATATTTCACAGCATGTGTGATTCTTTTAGCATTTTTCTTGAATTTGCTCTGTCTGTGTACATCAGTTCTGTGTTTTAGCTTATCTTGTTCTATTTTCCCATAATACTTAAATTTTTTTGACTATCTTCTGTTTTCTGGCATGTTTCGTCCTGTACCATCTTAATTACCCTCAGGGGCAGAATGGCTTGTTCCCGTGACAACGGACAGTCAGGCAGCTGCTTTGGGGTGACAAATTATAGACCAAATAGATCACAATGATTACAGTAGTGATAAAAACAAACCCTCTGTCTCTCACTCCTTTCCTCTCTACTACTTCCTTGTATTGTATCTGTCTCTTCTCTGCCCTGGGCTGCCTGTTTTTGGGGAATCGGAGCCTGACGGGGCGGTAAATAGCAGTGTTTGTTCACTATGCTCCATTTAATGTGGACGAAATCAAATGATTGCGCTTAAGGGGACGGCCAAATGAAAGTCATATGATGAAGAGAGATGGGGGTAATGAGGGGGAGGGGGTGTCCAAGAGCGATCAATAACCCTTGAGCAAATTATTATTTGCTTGTCAATCTCAGTATGCTAGAGCATGTTAAAAGGTGATTCTGTTGCCCTATTTCCATACATGCAAAAAAGAGTCAATGAAAACACCTACGCTGGACAATAACTTTCATTTGCAGGGTTATGTCATTTTTGTGTGCTCACTGACAGAAAAAAAAGCACAATGTGACATTCAGTATTTTCTGATTGACAGCAATTTATGTTTAATAGACCACAGCAGTGACCTCTCACTTTCTCTGTATATTGACATGGCTGTGATTTGGCCATAGGCACGCACGAGGCCACAGACCAAATGCCATAGGCATAGGTCTACGAGTGTGATATTGCATTTATACAAAAGTTCAACAGCACAAGTGTGTCAACTGCAAAAGAAACAGCAACAGAGTGTGTTTAAAAACCATCTTTTTGTGCAAAACTACTTCCTTCTGCTACAGACTCAAATCAAAAGTTGACAGTTTAACAGGAAAGCCCAAGCCTCTAATTAAAAAAAATCACTTTAGAACTACTAATGAAGGACATTGAGTTGCTTCATTAAAATCTTAATGTATTACTCTATTAAAAGCTCACTCTATGTATGTGAGTGGAGTATGAGAGAGAGATTGACTGAGAGAGTGTGATTACCTTCTCTTTTTTTTTGTTTCTTTTTGATACAGCATTCAGTCTTCAGCTCAATCTCATCTCATCAGCTCAATCTTTTATGCTGAATCTGTTCAGCATAAAACATTAGTTTGAATGTCTGCTCAGAAAAGCGATTTCTTTGTCATACTATCCTTTCAACTGGTAAGGGGTATTTCGGTTCAGTGCATTTGTTGTCTGCCTCTTACAAGATTTTGTTGAATGTAAAAATAAGTTCCTTATTTACAATCCTGTTTCAGTCTTTTTCAATATAAAAGTCTTTACTGCTGACACTCATAAAAACAGTCTCTTGTCGCCATCCAACTGGGCAACAATGTAACTAAAATCACCATCACATACTCACACATTTGTTTTTATTAAATAATACTACTATTTATATAAAATAATGTTTACCAAATATTCATATTTTATAAACAACAAAAGCCCACATTAAAGTTTCTAGGCAATTTAGTTAAAACAGGGGTGTCCAAAGTCTGGCCCACGGCCCAAATGAGGCGCATGGTTGAATTTCAAATGGCCCGCAGCTTGTCTGTAAATAATATATAGTTTGTGGCCTGCCAAGCATAATTTCAAAATATGCAGTTTCACTATGTGAACACATGGTGACAGCACTAAATTTGAGACCAGATGTAGCAGTAAAACACAAGTGCTAACAATTTGATAACTCATGCACTGCCATTTCTTTTGAGCATGAGATTTCCTAAACACATCAAAAGTGGAACAGCGCAACTCATTTTATCCGTGTTAAACAGATCATTATTGGCTATGACTTAAGACAAAGCATTGCAAGTTCAGAACAAATGTTTACTCGCTGACAGGTAAACCACTAAACAGCGCTGTGAGAAGCATTTCCATTTTGGAGCAGGGGTTTTCAATACAAACCACAGATTCTGCAGATATTTAAATTAGTTTAAAGTCAGATGAAACTGTCCTGACATTCTCAAACAACACTGATGCAGAAAATATGAGAAACATTGTGCAAAAACAATCATTTAGAATAGGTAGCCTACTTTTCAAACCACAAATCACCAACATTTACAATGGATTTACTGTACTAACAGTAACTGTGATATTGTGGCAGAAATTTTAGATATATATAGCAAATTATATATTATTAATGTAGACATATAGGCCAAATTAATGTAATGAAATAAAGTCCAAATTACCAGTTAAGTCCAAAATTTTGTGGTTTTGTATTTATACATGATAAATGTATTAGACTACATAACATAAAGTTACTCTATATATTAAAATTATTACATTTTTTAAGGTTGTCAATATTTAGCTACAGATTTTTACATCCTCAACAAAACTCCAGCTACTGCATATACAGCTGAAGTCAAAAGTTTTCATACACCCTGCAGAATCTGCTAAATTATTATTATAGTTATTATTATTATTAACAAAATATAAGATAAATAGTTCAAAAGTTTACATACACTTGATTCTTAATTCTGTGTTGTTACCTGAATGATCCACAGCTGTGTTTTTTTTTTTTTGTTTTTTTTTTTTTAGTGATAGTTGTCAATGAGTCCCTTGTTTGTCCTGAAAAGTTAAACTGCCTGCTGTTCTTCAGAAAAATTCTGGTCCCACAAAATCTTTGGTTTTCCAGCATATTTGTATATTTGGATCCTTTCTAACAATCAAATTCAAGTTTATTTGTATAGCGCTTTTTATTATACAAATCTTTGCAAAGCAACTTAACAGAAAATTATGTTTCTACAATATTTAGTAGTGACTACAATGACTGTATGATTTTGAGATCCATCTATTCACACTGAGGACAACTGAGGGACTGATATGCAGGCATGTGCACACATAGACATAAAAGGGAGCTTGACCACCTTCCCTTTTTCTCCTTAGTCTCAGCCTCAGACGTCACACCCACAGACCGTTGGCTAAACATCTGATGCATACGGGACACAAAAGTGGAAACACTTCAGGAGTGTCGAAGTCATCATCGGATTGGTTGAATTCTACAGGATTTCGCGTTTTTTCAGGTTCTGCCTGGAAATGAAGATGCTGTGACGCCAAATCTTCAGCCGTCAGTCTGAAGGTCTGGCTATGCGAGACTATTTTCTTCCTTGAGAGAAAGTGCCCTTTTTCTGGGGAGCTATATATATAGCCTGGCAGTCATGGTTTTAGTAAAGGCTCATGAATAAGGATTAGGAATAAAGGAGTTTTTAAATAAACAAACACACATTGACAATTCAAAAATAACATAAATCCAGGATGAAGAAC
Source organism: Carassius carassius (assembly GCF_963082965.1). Classification (NCBI taxonomy): domain Eukaryota; kingdom Metazoa; phylum Chordata; class Actinopteri; order Cypriniformes; family Cyprinidae; genus Carassius; species Carassius carassius. The sequence continues at coordinate 13,981,026 of NC_081773.1, read as the reverse complement.
AGAATGAGATTGAAGCCTTTTAAAGAAAGTTTAACAAAGGGGCAAATAAGATGATTAATATAACACAGGTGAAAACTAATGAATAAAGATTTACTGATGAGAACAGGAAATTAACCAAATAAGGACAGATAGGAACTAAATAGAAACACGTGACAGATTTGGCCCCCCTCCCAGAAGGCACAACCCGTGCCGTAACAGTAACACCCTGGAGGCTGGTGCAGGACAGGAACAGGTTGAAGACAACGAGAGACTCCAGGGCAGCGCAGGCAGTTCAAGTTTCCATGGCAGAGCAGGAGACTCCGGAGGCCATGGCGGATCCTCCGTGGCCTTAGCCGGCTTGGCCAGGGTATCTACCCCCCCCAGAAAAAATTTTTTTGGGGAGAACTAGAAAATCTGGGGGTCACTTTGGTGGGCACTGTGTAGGAGCAGGCTCTGGTGGGTGCTCTGGCAGGTGCTTTTACGGAGTCGGCTCTGGGGGGCACTCTGGAGACTAAGGAGAGCTGGACGGGACCAGCAGAAGGAAAGGAGACGAAGGAGAGCTTTTTCAAGTACATTTTGGGTTGAGGATTTTAGCCGTGAACTGAATAAGACTGAAGCCTTTTAAAGAAAGGGAAGCAAAGGAGCAAATGAGATGATTAGTATGGCAGAGGTGGAAAATAATAAATGAAGATTAACTGATGAGAACAGGAAATTAACCAAATAAGGAAAGACAGAAAGTAAGCCTGAACCTTCAAAATGGTCTCTCAGTTTGGTTCACTAGGCTACACAATCATGGGGAAGACTGCTGATCTGACAGTTGTCCAGAAGACAATCATTGACACCCTTCACAAGGAGAGTAATCCACAAACATTCATTGCCAAAGAAGCTGGCTGTTCACAGAGTGCTGTATCCAAGCATGTTAACAGAAAGTTGAGTGGAAGGAAAAAGTGTGAAAAAGATGCTCAACCAACCAAGAAAACCGCAGCCTTATGAGGACTGCCAAACAAAATTTATTCAAGAATTTGAGTGAACTTCACAAGGAATAGACTGAGGCCGAGGTCAAAGCATCAAGAGCCCCCACAGACGTGTCAAGGAATTTGGCCACAGTTGTCATATTACTCTTGTTAAGCCATTCCTCAGGCATCTTACCTGGGCTAAGGAGAATAAGAACTAGACTGTTGCACGTTGGTCCAAAGTTCTCTTTTTAGATAAGAGCATGTTTTGTACTTAATTTGGAAACCAAATGACCATGGTGTTGGTGTGATTGACTGGCCAGCAAACTCACCAGACCTGAACCCCATAGAGAATCTATGGGCTATTGTCAAGAAGAAAATGAGAAACAAGAGACTAAAAAATGCAGATGAGCTGAAGGGCACTGTCAAAGAAACCTTCCATACCACCTCGGCAGTGCCACAAACTGATCACCTCCATGCCAAGCCGAATTGAGGAAGTAATTAAAGCAAAAGGAGCCCCTACCGAGTATTGAGAACATGTACAGTAAATTAAGCATATTTTCCAGAAGGCCAACAATTCACTGAAAATGTTTTTTATTTATTTTTTTGGTCTCTTGAAGTATTCTAATTTGTTTGAATTACTGAAAAAATAAAATTTTCCACGACATTCTAATTTAAATTTAATCAGGTTTGGTCAGGAATTGATGAGGTTCTGTCAAGTTCCGAAACCTCTCTCCTCTATGTCTCTGTGCAGGCGCAAAGCACAGCAGTGTAGCGCACATTGATCACAGACAGGCAGAGAGACTCAGAAGTGAAGCCCTCCCTCCCTTCCCAGTTGTGTTTGTCTTGGTGTGGAGGTGAGTGGTGATGAACTAAAGTTTAGCTAAGGCAATATATCATGGGCATACAGGCTAACTTAATAGTGAAATGTCAGCTGAATACAGTTAAATTAATAACGTCATCAGAATCGCCACATTGATATGCAAATCAGGTGTTAATTAAAATGTGCTAATTTGCATACATTTGACACAAGGTATTGCAGATGAGTAAGATAAACAAAATTAAACTAAAGCATATCACCACAGAACTTCCCCATTTAAAAGTTAATGACTGACATGAAAAGTATTTTCCTTGAAATGTTAGGTTTAAATATGCAGATAGCTTGCTTTGGTTATTTTAGAAGAAATCTACAGAAGCAAAAAGAAGAGGGTAGTAAACTTAAAACATAAACATTAATGTGTATTTTGGAAATGCTTTCCTTTCCATTAGAGCCAGAAGACATGGATGCAAAATCGACCAACATCTCAAAATTGAAGAGTCACCATCAGTTTGTGTGTGTGCACTGTATAACAATGCAACTGCTAATTTTCCAGTTTACGAAACCTTTTGAGTCTCTAATACTAAAGAGTTTTATTTTCTTGAAACTACATAAAAATCCTTGTCAGACCAACAAAATTACCGTAAATGTTGCTCCAACTAGTCAAACACAGTTGCCTGAACAAAGAATTTCATATTGTTGAAATGTTAAGGCTTTGCAGATACTGTTATAGCATTATTGTTTTGTTGTTTGCTGACTTCATTTAAACTTTTTTTGTTATAGTTTTATCATTATTGTTAGGTATTTGTTGTACTGTGATGTAAAGAGCTCATATTTAAAAAACATGTTGGTTGTAACCGTTCCTGAGATTTGTGTGTTTAAGTTTTTTGAGGCCTACAGTGTGTTCAACTAATTCTGTCTATTTTCTGGATATCTTAGTTTTGTTACCTTATAAACAAAGAAACTGTTATCTGCTTATTAGACTAACTTGTCCTAAAATGTTTGTCATTTGTAAACAAACATAACTTTTATAATGTGATGACTTGTTAAACATTATTTGTTCCAGAAAAACAGAAAAAAATAAATTACCTCAATGACAATAATTGTTACTTCAGTTGTGATAAAACAAATAAATAAAAAATTAATTATATTAGTGAAATAAGACAATCAGCACTTCATCAGTGTGAACAAACAAATTTACATTAGCTCAACAAAGTATCTTTAATAAGCAGAACTATAGTTGGGGAAACTCAAAAGTCTTATTGCATCAAAATGCCTTACTTTTCTTTTCTCAACTATTTTTTTTACAGTGTGTGTGTGTGTGTGTGTGTGTGTGTGTGTGTGTGTGTGTGTGTGGTACAGCAAGTATAATTATAACATTGTGAACCAATTATTTTGTAGCAGGGCCGTGCAGAGACCTTTGGAGGGGCAGGTGCTCAAAGTATAAAAGGGGCACATGGAACAAGGCTTTAAATGGCACTGTTCAGAATATCAATACAGCAATATATTCTGATGCATTCCTTGCTGATTCGCGTATCGATATGGATGATTATGTATTGATACGGCAGCAAGTGCTCTGATGCAGTTTTGAAAAAGAAAAAATAGAAAAGACAATTTGAAGTTTAAAAGTTAAACAAATATTTTTTTTCCACCTACAACCCGAATTCCGGAAAAGTTGGGACGTTTTTTAAATTTTAATAAAATTAAAACTAAAGGAATTTCAAATCACATGAGCCAATATTTTATTCACAATAGAACATAGATAACGTAGCAAATGTTTAAACTGAGAAATTTTACACTTTTATCCACTTAATTAGCTCATTTAAAATTTAATGCCTGCTACAGGTCTCAAAAAAGTTGGCACGGGGGCAACAAATGGCTAAAAAAGCAAGCAGTTTTGAAAAGATTCAGCTGGGAGAACATCTAGTGATTAATTAAGTTAATTGATATCAGGTCTGTAACATGATTAGCTATAAAAGCTTTGTCTTAGAGAAGCAGAGTCTCTCAGAAGTAAAGATGGGCAGAGGCTCTCCAATCTGTGAAAGACTGCGTAAAAAAATTGTGGAAAACTTTAAAAACAATGTTCCTCAACGTCAAATTGCAAAGGCTTTGCAAATCTCATCATCTACAGTGCATAACATCATCAAAAGATTCAGAGAAACTGGAGAAATCTCTGTGCGTAAGGGACAAGGCCGGAGACCTTTATTGGATGCCCGTGGTCTTCGGGCTCTCAGATGACACTGCATCACTCATCGGCATGATTGTGTCAATGACATTACTAAATGGGCCCAGGAATACTTTCAGAAACCACTGTCAGTAAACACAATCCGCCGTGCCATCAGCAGATGCCAACTAAAGCTCTATCATGCAAAAAGGAAGCCATATGTGAACATGGTCCAGAAGCGCCGTCGTGTCCTGTGGGCCAAGGCTCATTTAAAATGGACTATTTCAAAGTGGAATAGTGTTTTATGGTCAGACGAGTCCAAATTTGACATTCTTGTTGGAAATCACGGACGCCGTGTCCTCCGGGCTAAAGAGGAGGGAGACCTTCCAGCATGTTATCAGCGTTCAGTTCAAAAGCCAGCATCTCTGATGGTATGGGGGTGCATAAGTGCATACGGTATGGGCAGCTTGCATGTTTTGGAAGGCTCTGTGAATGCTGAAAGGTATATAAAGGTTTTAGAGCAACATATGCTTCCCTCCAAACAACGTCTTTTTCAGGGAAGGCCTTGTTTATTTCAGCAGGACAATGCAAAACCACCTACTGCAGCTATAACAACAGCATGGCTTCGTCGTAGAAGAGTCCGGGTGCTAACCTGGCCTGCCTGCAGTCCAGATCTTTCACCTATAGAGAACATTTGGCGCATCATTAAACGAAAAATACATCAAAGACGACCACGAACTCTTCAGCAGCTGGAAATCTATATAAGGCAAGAATGGGACCAAATTCCAACAGCAAAACTCCAGCAACTCATAGCCTCAATGCCCAGACGTCTTCAAACTGTTTTGAAAAGAAAAGGAGATGCTACACCATGGTAAACATGCCCCGTCCCAACTATTTTGAGACCTGTAGCAGAAATCAAAATTGAAATGAGCTCATTTTGTGCATAAAATTGTAAACTTTCTCAGTTTAAACATTTGCTATGTTATCTATGTTATATTGTGAATAAAATATTGGCTCATGTGATTTGAAAGTCTTTTAGTTTTCATTTTATTAAAATTTAAAAAACGTCCCAACTTTTCCGGAATTCGGGTTGTAATAATAGCTCTGGGATCAAAAAAACTGAAATGTCTTAGGTTGTCCCAACCTGATGGCTTTTTCTTCTCTGTTCTACAGAATAATTAAGAACAGCTGTTATAGTAAAAACCAGAGGTGGGACAAAGTCATTGTTATGCAAGTCACAAGTAAGTCTCAAGTCTTTGCCCTCGAGTCCCGAGTCAAGTCGAGTCAAAGATGAGGCAAGTCCCGAGTCGAGTCAAAAGTCAAAGCCAACAAGTCTCAAGTCGAGTCCAAAGTCCTACCATTTTAGTTTCGAGTCATTTCAAGTCCTCTTACCACAGAAATAAAATTTCTTTCTTTGTGCAGCTTCAGGTGTTGAACAAAGTTGGACGTTGTGGCAGCTCCGTCTGTAATCTTCGACCCGCATGTTTTGCAAATTGCAACTCGTTTTTTGTCAACTACCTCGTAATTTTTATAGCCAAACGAAAATATCTTTGGTATCAAGAACTAGAACTCCAAGGCACTCAAATTGTATAGTGAAAAGTTAAAAAGCCTTTATTGCATCACTGGCTTTAAACGTTAAAACTCTTTTGGTGAGAGGTACATCTACGCGTTGCGGCTATATGCCTTCATCAGGGTGTCAGTATTACGTCCTATAACATCTTCAATATATAAGATGTTTATATTAACTGATTGAAGAATAAAAACACTAAGTATTTTAGAAAATGTTGTATTTATTTGAACTCAATAGATTGCAGCCTGCCATATGATATGCATAGAAATAAAAACATATAAAAAATAAATATTGAAAATAAAATTCAAGTACAAAATGAAGACAAACAAATTTAAACTTGGGTAAAAAGAAACAAAGGGAAACCTGGCCATTAGTGCAAATCTCTGTAACTGTATATTAAGCCTAAAGTTACTGCACAATAAACAGAACACTATCCAACTCTTATGGTGCGTTCACACCAGATGTGAATAGAGCGTCTGGCGCAAGTGATTTCAATGTTAAGTCAATGCAAAGACGCAAAGACGACAACCTCAAAAAATCAGATATTTGAGTTTAAAACAACTACATTCTCGCATGAAATACTTTTAAAACTACATTTCATGACACGATAACAGTAATATTTAAAAAATTATCTGAATAAAAATGGTAGTTGAAAATGCTGCGTGAACTCAACTGGCAAAAGCCCCCATGACGCGAATTTGCCTCTGTTGTGAAGTTAATTTTACGTGCGAATAAAGTCTTTTTTCCTGGGCATACCGTGCATGTTACAGAAACATTCTCGCCTTTAATTTCTGGTACTTCCAGTTCGAGAACGCCATTATCGCTGATGCTCTTATGTTTAGTGATTGTCAGAGCGTGCAGTGAGACAGCGTGAGCAGGGACCGCCCACCCAGCCAATCATCATCGGATTTGCAACGGTGTCAGGCAGCTGATGTGTAGCCACTAGCCAAAGCATGACACCTCGAGCTTTATTCAACCAAATTGTAGTAACGCGACACTTTACATTCTCACACACTTCTGGTAAAAACTATAGAAAACGATTGTGCCTCTACATTTTCCTCTTTCTCACCAGCCTCTGTCTCCTGGCTTGCTGTTCCCTGCTCCCTTTCTGTCACTTGTGCCTCTACATTTCCCTCTTTTTCTTCCTCTGTCTTCATCTCCTTATCTGGGGCCCATTTCACAAAGGAGGTTAAGTGAAAACTCTGAGTATGTTTACCCTGAAATGAGGGAAACTCTAGGTTTTCTGTTTCAGAATGGGTGGTTTGCCAAACCTGAGAAAGCAGGGTAAGTCAAGCCCGTTTCTGAAAGAGAGGTAACTTACACTCAGAGTCAGTTACCATGGTAACTTACACTATGAACCTAACCTGGTTGGGAGCAGGTTTTCTTCGATAAACCCAGAGTTTATTTCGGTCTCCTCCCCCTTTTTAAACACTTCATTAATGCACGCTGGAAAAATGCTCTTCTTACTAAGTGTTTTTGTTTCTTCTTTTTTTGCCCAAGTACAAATATAAAAAAGAATTATAAAATAAAGATTGATTTTCTATATAAGAAAATGATATAAGAATTTTGTCTTGTTTCCTGGTGGGGGGGGGGGGGTCTAAATTAAGTGCATTTTACTTAAGCAAAATTATATGCCAGTGTGGTAATAAAAATAATCTTAATGCAAGTGGTAAACCTTATTCTGAGTGTCTATTACTAAGTGCAAATCTACTGTAGCTCCGCCCTCCATCGACACATAAGGTTAAATATGAAATGTGAATAACGGCTTCAGTGGTGTAGGCACTAGGCAGTAATGTTTTTGGCACGGAAACTAGCTTGTAACGTGATTGATTGGGTTAGAGTCCGGCTTTTGCCGAGCTCATTCTTCTCACTATTCCCATGACATGTCACATTAGAATTTATTTTCAATAAAAATTAACAAAATGTTCTAAAAGTGGAAGTAAATTGCCAAACGAGTGTTTAATAATGATACAACTATTTATAATTGTAATAAATATAATCATTTACAATATGTTATTATTGCATCCTGTTAATGTATAACAATACTGTGGTGCAAATGTATCTGCCAGTATAAAGTATACCTAGCATCTAAGTATTATTTACACTTAGCCTGTTGCAAAGAACTGCTACTTTTACATGGTAAATAAAATATATCACGATTTTCACTGTACATTTTTTTCTGTAAATAGCATCTAGAGCTACTTGCACTTAGCCTACTGTAAATAGGATATATTGCTAAGAAAGTATGTTAATTCCACTTATTGTAAATAGCCACTGCCGTATTTTTCTTACTCTATTGACAGATCATTTGTAAAATTATATTTTAATTCATTTCTTAATTGATTTTATTTTTGTAATGATAATTCAGAGAATAAGAAAATCTGAATAAACCTTACCAGTGTTGTGATAATTATTTTTAAGGCACTCTATGTTTTAAAAAATAAATAAATATTGTAATATAATACTAGTTTAGTCAAATAACATAAAAAAGACCATACCCCTCGATGCCTGTGAAACCTTTCTCCCTCAAACAGCACGCTAACGTTACTTCTACACTACAGGCTACACACAGCAATATAAACAACATATCTGCATGTTCTCACATCACATTGTTCTTGTAAAATAATAATAAGTAAATAAACATCAAAATCACTTCGCTGAGAATGAAACACCACTTACCAGCTGCCGCGGTGTTAATAATATCCTCTAGCAATTAAAAAATGCGCGTGCAGCTTGAGAGGAATCGTTCCGCTCGGAGGAGGTCGTCGTCGTCAGGTGAAAGGTCATCATGTGGGTCATTTTATTTACGGCTAAATTATTATTAATACATTTTACTAATATTTAGATTGGGCATGGGCAGGCATTCACAAAAGGGCATGTTATTACAAAAAAATTTAGGAAAATTTGCTTTGACAAAAGGGCACTTTGGGCACCAAGGGGCAAAGAGGCGGGTGCTCAAGCACCCAACACCCCCCCCCCCCCTGCATGTGCCTGTTTTGTAGACATCTGTTAAAAAAATGAAACGTAAAAACAACTTGGTGAGTGTGAAGGAATTCAAATAAATTGGTAAATCAGTTGTGTTAATATATGTAACATTTTGATTAGGAAAAGAAAAGAAAATAAATATGAGAATTGACCTTTTTACCAATTAAGCCCCTGCCCCTCAGAATGTCTATGCACATACCTTGCATATTCAACTATTACAGAAGATTCAAGCACTCACTGATGCTCTAGAAGCCGTATTTTCGTATTCGTATTCATTTATGTATTCTCCACCGTGTACACAGAAAAACTGCTTTTGCATAAAATGCAAAAAGCTCTCTCTGCTTCGCCATCTACTACTGGTCTTAACCAAGAGTATGTTTTGGTCCATTCACTATTAAAAGTGCATCTTCTCTTTTTCATGGCCACAGCTGCTTAACTTGACCGAAGAGCGCACGCGCTCTCCAATTTGAGATTGTTGACAATGTTGAGGAGGCGTTTGTGCACCAGTCAACAGTTTGATTGACGTGTGACTCAGCCTATCGACTAACGCTTTTATTGCTCCCTTCTGAACTATTGGACATAAGTTAACAGTACGCCTACAGATGCATCCGTGTATTTATCAAGTATAGGTCTTTGCAGGAAAGTAATGGGAGTTACCAGATCAGGGTGTTTTTACACCATGATACCTGATTGGTTGACGTCATAGTTACGTTAGGTTTAGGGGTGGGGGTGTTTAAGGGGGATCATTTAGATTGCATGATTTAGAAACACCAAGCAGTTTGAAAACACCCACAAGGTGATAAACACCCACTTTTTGTCTCATGTTTATTAGGCAGGGTCGAATGAAAAAGCGGGACAGATGCTCAATTTGCGTGAGGCGGGACAAAGGGTAAAATTGCTGTACAGTACCACGTAAAGCGGGACAGCTGGTCACTCTATTCGCGCCAGTTATTCAGCCAATAAAGTGTAGGCCTATGTATTTCAAAATTGTGTCTAGTTCTATATAAATTACAAAGGTTTAATGGGCATCTTTATTTCAAACGACCCGACCGGCCGCAACCCCAATACCATTAAAAATATTTTTGGATGACTCGTAACCGCGGGTAACCGCAGGCACCTGCTCATTTTGGACCAACCCCCACATCACTGATATATATATATCTGGCCAAAGTGACTCTCAGGTTCATGAGCACTTGAACACAGCACAGAAAAGTAGAAACCAAAAAAAATATGCATGCTGAAAATTGAGAACTAATAAAAATGAATAAAAATAATAATGTTTCCCAGAAGTTTTTAAGCTTTCTTATTTAACTCTCTTTTCTTTTCTCTTCTTTTTCCAGCACTTTTCTTGGTGTGAGCACACCTGCATATCCCAGACACAGGCCTTCCAGATCACTGTCAATCCATTAGCGTATTATGTCAAAACTATTTTCTCTATCTCACTATCTTGCTGTCTCTCTCACACACAGAGCTGATCATCCCAGGAAGTGATGGTTTCAGGGCATCCTTACTGTGTCACTCAGTTTGGGACAGAGAGAAAAAGGGTGCAATTAGACTGAGTGGGGTGCCATCACTCCACCCTATACAAAGGACAAAGGAAAACCAGAAAGGATGACAGGACGAGTGGGAGAAACAAGAGGGAACTTTTGCCAAATCAAAAGTGATCTGATGAGTTCTACAGGGATATGTGCGATTCAATAATGATCCTACTGGTACGACCGCAGTATGGGATGCTGGGCTCGTATGATACGTGCAGATGAGGGTCAGCAGAACGGAGATGAGGCTGTGAACATAATTGAGTTTTTCACACTCCTCCTTCTCAATTCACTCCTTATCTCTCTCTCTCTCTCTCTCTCTCTCTCTCTTTCTTTGGGGCTAGTGTGAGAATCATGCTCAAAATGAACAATTTGTTCCATCTGCTCTAAAATCAATTACTTCCCCTGCAAGCCAGCAGAAAATGGTTTCTAGGATATGCAAGAAATGCCTAAAGGACAGAGAGAAATGTGTAAACCCTAAAGAGAGAGAATGAATGAGTGTAGGGTGGTATATGAAGAAAAAGAAGGGAAATAGATTAAAAAGCATTTCATTAAAGCCAACATATAACACATAAAATGTGTATGGCTTACTTTAACATCATTAACTTCTTGTTCAAAGAACAACTGTTGAATAAATACATAATTTGCATTACACTACATTGTTTTATTGTTCTTGCTACTCTACAGTGAAAAGCAGATCAGGACAGTTGTTTTGAAACACAGTTGACTCAACAAATGTCCTGCTATTTGGATCAAAATTCACCAGTTCAGTCACTCATAAACAAGAGTGCATAAAGTGCAGATAGTATTCCTACTGTCATCTGTTTGTACAAAGAATCACTTACGCTAATAAACACACACACACACACACACACACACACACACAAAGGGTCAGTGCACATCTGGAGATGGAGAGATGTAATGTGAGCAGACAGACAGACATGTGCAAACTCAATCACCAAGACAACCAACAACCAAAGGACTACAGAAAAGAAGTATAAGGAAAACAGACACAGTAACAAATGCATGAAAATAATACATGGCTGGCGACATAAATCATGCTAAAATGTAGAATTACAACAACAATCATAATTAATGACACTGAAATACAATATTAGTATTACTTTTTATTATTTTGTTTTATTTAATAAATATTATTAGACCCTTTAGAAAATAAAATAATAGGTATCAAATTAAAAAGATCAAGAATGAGCATAAGAAAAGAAATTCAAAAAGATGATATATATAAATTAATAGTGCAATGTGCCTATTTAATTAATCTCATGGTTTTGAATGCAAACATTTGGCTACATACAAACACACATTTAAATTTGTATTATAATAAAAATAATAATTTAATACAATACAACTGTATATATTTCATAAAATGTAAATATAATATTAATATATTAATAATATTTTATTATTTAGATCCTTTTTATATAAAACAATAAAATACTATTGGGTCCCACTTTATATTGTGTCCCTAGTACCTGTGTACTTACATAGAAAGTAGATGTGTACGTAGTATGTAATCTTAGTGTAAGTACATATTGGTACATAGCATGTACAGCTCTAATGTATGTGTAACTACACATATGTAACAACCCACTGAATAGTATGTGTAAGTACAAATGTGTAACAGGTAAGGTATAATGTACATCCAGCCAGTTGTTCTCGCAGAATAAACCCCAAAAGGGTGATCAGGATCTTGTAACAGCCTGAAGGGGTTTATTCTGCAAGAACAATCTGCTGGATGTACATTATCCCGCTTATTACACAGCTACTTGCCACATAAGTAAATAATTAGATGTGAAATATTGATTTGAGTTGAAATATTTGAACGCAAAGCTTTTGTGAAGACTGCAGTTATGAGCAAGCGACAAATTCAAACTAAACTGACATTTAAGGGAAACGGTAACAGTAACTGGGAAACTATGCAGTCAAATCGTGTATTACACAACATTTCACCACAAAATAATTAAGGCAATAAAAGAATTAAGACTTGTTTATGTTTTCAACCTTACCAGTTTGTTAGTTCTCTTATAATATATTACAGTGTACAAAACAATGGTAGCAAAATGGCAGCAGCTGGATTTGTATGAAACAAGAGCGAGTCCGTGATACCAGGATGACATAATTAAACAATTGTACACCATTTTGAATCGAGTTTTAATATTTTATAAGCTAAACAAATGCAAAGCTTCTACCAAGAAAAAATTAGTTCAAGCAAGAGTACAGCGCAAATTGCTGTTACCTAGATAAGCCTGTGTTATTAGCTTTTACAGGTTGTAATCCAGGGATAACATGTGACGATCGGAGACCCAGGGAAATACAGGAGACTAGAGATCCGATCGCAGTGTGGTTTATTAAGGGTAATCCAAATCAGAATCAAACAAGCCGGGGTCAAAACCAGAAATCAATCCAAACAAACAAACAAAGAAGGAACAGGAAAGGGAATAGGAACGGGAACAGGAACTCGGAAACGAGGAAATCGGAAGACGAGAAAACTGGGTAACGGAAGGAAACATCAGGAAGGTAAGGACTCCATCAAGACAAACAGGAAAAGACGGGTAAATATAGGGAGGCTAATGACTAATAAGTGAAGACACCTGGTGCAATTAGCGGGAGAGCAATTACTGTGATGAAGTGACAAGGCTAGTGGGAATTGTAGGGCCTACGGTGAGGTGCCTAAGGGGAAGTGAGCCCACTAGTGGACACCCAGGGAAACAGAGACTAGACAGCGTGACATTACCCCCGGGAGCGGCGGAGGACCAGGGGGAGGGACGAAGGGCCAGGTAAAATGGGGAAACAGAGACAAGAGGTGCAAACACAAAAACAAGGAGCCCAGGAGGGAGGTGGACCAGCGGAGGATCAGGGGGAGGGACAGAGGGCCAGGTCCTTAGAGGGGAACAGAGAGAAAGACAAAGACAAGGAACCCAGGAGGTAGGTGGCCTGGCGGAGGATCAGGGGGAGGGATGGAGGGCCAGGTCCATAGATGGAAAACAGACAGAAGAGCAAAAACAAAACAACCACAAAACACAAGTCCAGGAATAACGCGAAGCCCACCAGGGCGGAGCAGAAGACCACCACATCTGTGTGGTCGAGACAGAAGCCCCCCAGGGCGGAGCAGAAGACCACCACATCCGTGTGGTCGAGACAGAAGCACACCAGGGTGGCGCAGATGACCACCACTTCCATGTGGTTGAGACAAAAGCCCACCAGGGTGGTGCAGACGACCACCACTTCCATGTGGTTGAGACAGAAGCCCACCAGGGCGGAGCCGAAGACCACCACATCCATATGGTCGAGACAGAAGCCCCCCAGGGCGGAGCAGAAGACCACCACATCCGTGTGGTCGAGACAGAAGCCCACCAGGGTGGCGCAGACGACCACCACTTCCATGTGGTTGAGACAAAAGCCCACCAGGGTGGCGCAGACGACCACCACTTCCATGTGGTTGAGACAGAAGCCCACCAGGGTGGAGCCGAAGACCACCACATCCATATGGTCGAGACAGAAGCCCACCAGGGCGGCGCAGAAGACCACCACATCCGTGCTGTCGAGACAGAAGCCCCCCAGGGTGGAGCAGAAGACCACCACAGTGGGATCGAATTAACAGGAGAGCAAGTCTGGTTAGGCAAGTCTGAAACAGAGAACATGAACAAGTTAAGGGTAGCCTCCGTGGCCACGACAGGATCAGTCAGGCGCTCAGAGAGTTCGGCTGAGACTTGACGAGGCTCTGGAAGTTCCGCAGAGGTGAGGAGAGACTCTGGTAGTTCAGCCGAGACGAAGAGAGGCTCTAGTAGTTCAGCAGAGACGTGGAGAGGCTCTGGTAGTTCAGCAGAGACGTGGGGAGGCTCTGGTAGTTCCACAGAGACGTGGAGAGACTCTGGTAATCCCATGGTGTTTAGACTGGATTCCAGAAGATCAATGCTGACTTGACTCAGCTCATGAAGATCATTGGTGACTTGCATTTGTTCATGAAGATCATTGGTGACTTGCATTTGTTCATGAAGATCAATTGTGACTTGCCATTGTTCATGAAGATCATTGGTGACTTGCATTTGTTCATGAAGATCAATGGTGACATGCCTCTGCCCATGAAGATAGTCGGTGACTTGACCTTGCCCATGAAGAACACTGGTGACTTGACCTTGGTGACTTGACCTTGCCCATGAAGATCAATGGTGACTTGACTTTGTTCATGAAGAGTACTGGTGACTGGACTTTGCCCATGAAGATCATTGGTGACTTGCCCTTGTCCATGAATTTCACTGGTGACTTGACCTTGCCCACGAAAAAAAAATGGTGACTTGACTTTGTTCATGAAGAATACTGGTGACTGGACTTTGCCCATGAAGATCATTGGTGACTTGCTTTTGTCCATGAATTTCACCAGTGACTTAGCTTGATTCCGGAGTGTCAACGGTGACTAGCCCTGACTCTGGAAGGTCAACGGTGACTAGTCCTGACTCTGGAGGGTCAACGGTGATTAGCCCTGACTCTGGAAGGTCTACGGTGACTAGCCCTGGCTCTGGAAGGTCAACGGTGACTAGCCCTGACTCTGGGAGGTCAACGGTGACTAGCCCTGACTCTGGAAGCTCATCAGTGACTAGCCCTGACTCTGGAAGGTCAACGGTGACTAACCCTGACTCTGGAGGGTCCACTGGAACCTGACTCGACTCTGGAGGGTCCACGGGAACCTGACTCGACTCTGGAGCATCCACGGGAACCTGACTCAACTCTGGAGGGTCCCCGGGAACCTGACTCGACTCTGGAGGGTCAACAGGAACCTGACTCGACTCTGGAGGGTCAAGGGAAATCTGACTTGACTCTGGAGGGTCAAAGGGTACCTTACTCAACTCTGGAGGGTCAACGGGAACCTGACTCGACTCTGGAGGGTCAACTGTGGCTGTCATTCTGTGCAGAGGCGCTGGACAAGCAGCCATCTTGTGTCATGACTCTGGACCGGCAGCCATCTTGGGCAGTGGCGCTGGGCCGGTGGCCATCTTGGGCAGTGGCGATGGGCTGGCGGCCATCTTGGGCAGTAGTGTTGGGCTGGCTGCCATCTTGTGCTGTGGTGCTGGGCTGGCGGCCATCTTGTGCTGTGGCACTGGGCTGGCGGCCATCTTCCTTCGTGACGCTGGGCTGGCAGCCATCTTGTGCTGTGGCGCTGGGCTTGCGGCCATCTTGCATCGTGGCGCTAGGCTGGCGGTCCTCCTGTCTGCAGACCCCGGTCCAGAATCGGCCATCCCACCGGGAGAGACAGGTGTGGCTGGGGTATTCCATGGAGATCGATGTCGTAAGTAGAATACAAACTCACAGAAGGTAAAAGCGTCCAACTGCTCCATTTCATATCTAGGAACCGGGTCATCCAGTCCGGTGTTGAACATGCCCTTTAGGGCCGTATCATTATATCCCAAACCATCCGCTAGGGTCCAGAACATTCGTGCCATAGCACCCACCTCAATCCCCTTTTGGCGGAGAGTGGTCAGTTTGCCGTATCTTGTCCTTCGTTCCACCATACTGACTGGGGAGTGGGTATGAAGTCCCACACTGCTGGATCTCAACATGATGGAGTCCTTCTGTGACGATCGGAGACCCAGGGAAATACAGGAGACTAGAGATCCAATCGCAGTGTGGTTTATTAAGGGTAATCCAAATCAGAATCAAACAAGCCGGGGTCAAAACCAGAAATCAATTCAAACAAACAAACAATAAAGGAACAGGAAAGGGAACAGGAACTCGGAAACGAGGAACTCGGAAGAAGAGAAAACTGGAAAAGATGGGTAAATATAGGGAGGCTAATGACTAATAAGTGAAGACACCTGGTGCAATTATCAGGAGTGCGATTACTGTGATGAAGGGACAAGGCTAGTGGGAATTGTAGTGCCTACGGTGAAGTGCCTAAGGGGAAGTGAGCCCACTAGTGGACACCCAGAGAAACAGAGACTAGACAGCGTGACATAACATACCTCAGAACGTTTGCGACTGACCAGTCAGAATCAAGCATTCCACAAAGCCGTTTAATAGGACACTGGCAACAACACTTTTTGGTAATGAAAGTAGAAATGTGTAACAGGACTAACAGCACTTTTTGGTAAAGAAAGTGTTACACTTTATATTAGATTTGTCATGTAATTGGCTGGATCCTGGATCCCATGTCAACCCCTAAACCTACCCATCCCCATTCCCTGGATCCCATGTCAACCCCTAAACCTACCCATCCACAACCCCTGGCATCCCATGTTAACCCCTAAACCTACCCAACTCCACTCCCTGGATCCCATTTTCACCACTAAACCTATCCATCTCCTCCCAGGATCCCATCACATGTGTGTAGTTACATAAGTATTACAGCTGTAGATACTATCTACCAATGTGTACTTACACTGTGGTTACTTACTACGTACACATGTAGTTACTTTGTAATTACACAGGTATTAGGGACACAATAAAGTGGGACAACAAACACACACACACTCATCTGAAAATAACCCGAGGTTTTGTTGCATGTATTCAGCTGAGCTGAATATTACGACACAGCAAATATGTGAGGCCTGCTGATATGCATACTAAAAGCAAAGCCAAACAATACTTGAATATTCAATATGTAACAAACCTCTTTTTTTCATAAATCACTTCATTTCCTTTATAATGATGAATGGCATTTGACAACACATAATAACACAACAGAGCATTCATCTGTAAAATGAAAAACTTAATCTCACATGAAATGAGATCGTATTGCATCGACCCCAAAGAGACGATATCAGACAATCATCTGTGTCATTGCATTGTTTCTGTTATGTTAAATCACTAATTAATTACTTCTTCCTGTAATATATTTCTCCAGTGACTCCATCTTATTGTCTTTGCGGTTTTGTTAGGTGTGTGGGACATGGAATGTGTGTTTATGTGAAAATATAGACTTTCAAAGCACTGAATGACAGACGCAGGTTGAGACACACTGTGTCACATTTTGACATGAATACACAATAATAACAGTATTCAAAGTCATTCATCATTGTCAAAGGAAGAGTTTATAATTGAGAAATGTACATTCTGTCAATATTTACTCATCCACATGTCTTTCTAAAACAATACAACAATCTTTCTTTTAGTAAATACAAAAAGAGGTATTTTGAAAAAAAAAATCAGAAAAACAAAATTGTAATTACCGACACGTATCTTTGACAAAATTATTGATAATTTTGTCAAAAAACAAACCATTCATATTTTTTAAGTGGTACTGTGGAGTGGTACTGGTGAGATCCTCCTCAGAACTGACGTTAAGCGCGGATCCATTTCACGCCAGTACACTCCACAAAGGCATTGAAATCCACTCGAGGACCATCTTCGGACGAAGGCGCTCTGCACAAAATGTTTAAACTGGCATCGTAAAACGCGCAGAGCATGTCGTCCGGGGAGCTAGTGGAATATTCTAAGAGCTGGAACAGTCTCGTATGGTCCTCCTGAGATCTCTTCCCCTGTAAAGTGTACCTCAGCACTTAATGAAAATGGTTACATTTTCCCTTAGAAAAATGTACACTGTGCAGTCTAAACAACAAGAAGTCTTTACAACTCATGTGGTATTATGGGTGCAGCGCTGCTTTAAATTGTATCCAACAGCACTAATTATGTTCTCTTCACGTGCCAACAGCAGGAGGTAAAGCAAGACCATGGTACTCAGCTGACAGATACAGTGTCTTCCTGCACTGACAGTGATTCAGCATCGTGGTCAGCAGCTCTGTGCCATTACCTGAGATGTTACGGACCGCAAGATGATCGAATAAGTCAAGGCTGAATGCTGCCGCTATGAGCTCAAATGCCAAGTACATTCTAATAGCCTTAAATCCCACACCTAGTTTATCGAGCTCCTGTAATCTCTCTGGCTCTGTGATGTCCCTCTATATACCTCTAATGCTGGGATTAGTCTAGTACAGCATGCATTTCAATGAATTGCTCGTGATTTTTTTCTTGCACAGAGCTGCGCGTAAGGTTATGCAGAGGTCTGCTGTCCTTTTTGCCTATAACTGTCTATCATTCGCACACAGTGCTGAAGGTCTTGTGTTTTATGTGGATGATTCCCTGCAGGAGGCAAACAGGAATAAAGAATAAAATCCAAAAGAATAAAAGAATAAAATGCAGCTAATACAGCATCCTACCAATTCCCTGTCTCTCTATCTCTGATTCTCTCTCTTTCACACATACTCACATTGCTGCAGCTAGTTGGCAGGTCCCTCCCTATTACCCATTCACTGCCCTCTGCTTCTCTCTCTCTCTCTCTCCACTATTGAGATATTGATTTTGTAGCCCAAATGCTTTTACAGCATCAGGGGCATCGTAAGAGTCCTCTATCATCAATGCACAAGCAAGCACACACCCATGAATGTTTCACACAAATCTGCTCAGTTACACAAATAGGGAGGGTGTGTGTGTGTGTGTGTGTGTGTGTGTGTGTGTGTGTGCACTAAGGTAGTAATATACAGAAACTGTGCTTGTAAAATGCCCCTTGATAAAAGAGGTTACATTTACTGTTGCTGTGTGAAATTTTGCTGGCGAAAAATTTATGTCAATAGGAATCGCGAAAGGATAAAAAAAAATGTCCCCTATGCAGATTCCGTTCATGTTCAAGTTGGTCGTGCAAATTCACAACGCTGACCAGCATAAAGCTGCTTGGTTTGAAAGTGACTTCCATGTCAGTGCTTTACATCGCTACATTATTGATTATTGTTATTGGTTGGTTGATTATAAATTACTGGTCTGTGAAATTGTGCCAAAATAGTGTTAATGTAAGATACAGAATATTAAAAGACTGAGACAAGAAGAATGTTTCATAGCACAGTTAAGCACAGCTAACCAAAAAAAAAAAAAAACTTAAATTAATTTAATAAATAAATAAACAATTGAGATTGCATTGAGATTAATGTTGAATATAAATAACCTTACTCAATTCAGCAATGAAAACAGAAAATTTCTTACAAAAGAATCACACCCCCTATATCATCTCCATATTGCTTTTTTAACAAATACTAAAAAAGTCTTAAATATACTACCTTTCTTTAGCTTTTTTAAGGTCTCTGAAATTTTTTTTATCTTCATCCAGGCTGCAGTTATTTAATCAATAAAGCAACATTATGAAGTATTATTGCAAATTAAAATAACTCTTTTCCTTTGTGAAATATTTGTACATTTATCAAAATGTATTCCTGTGATGGCATAGCTGATTTTTTGTCAGCCATTATTCCAAACTCACAGTCACGTGATGCTTCAGATATAATTAAAAATTTATATATATATATATATATATATATATATATATATATATATATATATATATATATATATATATGGTGGTTTGAATAGAATAGAATAGATTACTAGAAAATAGTTATTTCAAATAAGAATAATTTGTAACATTATGGATGTCTTTACTGTTATTTTTTTATCAATATCTAAAAGATAAATTGAGAATAGCTTTTAAGCTATGCCTGAGTAAATGTCAGTCTAAGCCACAGTCTGGACATTTAGATTTATACATTACTTATTAAAAGCACACAATCAAATGTCTGTCAAGCAGACAGCAAACAGGAGGGTTGTGCCAATGGCTCTATATGGTTGTTTTCTCTGAGCTGCTCTCACAGGGCACACACATCTAAGCTTTTACTCATCTGTGGCCATTTCTGCTTTCAATCCCTCTGTTTTCACTTCCATCCATTTACAGGATTGGCAAACACATTTTCATAATGTAGCCAATACATAAACACAAAAAATCAGCCCATGAAAATGTGCAGTACTCTGCGGAATTCACACAAACATACACACGCCTACACGCTCACACACACAAATGCGTCCATAAATGCTCAAAGGTTTTGACAGCAAAAAGAGAGAATGCAGCAATCATCATGTCGATGCCATTGAAAACAAACCCAATTACCATCATCGGTGGTTTTGTCTGCAGCTGACATCAGCTCAGGAATGATTTAAATCATTATATAAACATCAACACATCAAAAGTTGAAGCCTTTGGGTTCGTTTATGGAAATTCTAAATAATTTAAAGCAACAGTGTGTAATTCAGTGTTTTAGAGCATTTTACTCGTTCACTGTCCTGCAGTGATATTTTGAAATTAACAATTTCAATTAACTAATTGAACAAACAAGGCATCTTGTTTGTGAATGAACTGAATGAACAAGGTATTTCATTTGTAAATGAACTGAATCAACAAGGCATCTCTTTTTAAGCTACAAGCAAAGACAATTTGTTTATGAACAATTCATTCAGATTTTCATTACAAATTATTTAACCTTGTCAATTTTTCAGTTTGACGAACTCATTCTATTGGTAGATTCAAACTTTTAATGAATGGAAAACACGCTTTGAATGATTCGCTATATCCACAAAACAGTTAAGTGAACTATTCAATGAGTCGTCCATAAGAAAGGAAAGAGTCACTCATGGATTCAGGAAAGGAGTTGTCTTAGTAAACGGATTTAAATAACATGACTCATTAAGATTAATCAAAATCTCCAATGCTAAAGGCTATGCATTCCTAGACTCTTGTGTTTTGGCTCATCTGTTACTTCGTTGAAGCTGTAACTAAGTTTGGCAGATGGCAAAATTGTCATAACCTGGCTTAACAACCATGAATGAAAAATATCTAGGGTAAAAGAAACTACAGGCTATATTAAATTCAGAATCACAACTCAACAAGCACAAATATGATGATGTCCAGTGTAAAATCTGGAGTAAAATTCTGCAAAACCAGTTGAGGACCAGTACAGTAAACTATATAACACTCACATACTTAGAGAGGATCTGGGATCTACTCTCTCTCTCTTTGTGGAACATGAGCTGGTCGGATGACAAGTGGTGAGTCATAATGTGGGCTGGTGAATAATCTTGATTTAAACACACTCATACACCCACACTCCCACACACACACACATACACACGCTGACCTGTGTTCTAAATGTGAGAGATGTGTCTTATGTAAAGCTATCAGGAGATTGTAAAGCTGCAGCTTCAGGAATTTGCTTCATTCACGTCAGTTCAAACTGAAAGAGGTGAAACGATGAATACGCTCAGAAAAACAAACTGCAACATTCAATAACAGTTTTAATGTTGAATATAATGATGGCATGCACTATTGTTATGTAAAGGTTAAGTGTGTTATTTTCTTTGACATTACAATATTTCTCCTACCCCAGTAATATTATGCAGAGACGACTAGGACCTGTGAAGGCTGACTTTGAGAAGACTGTAAACACTGTGGCTCTGTGGCATTTTGAAAGCATTTCTTAGATTGATTGAGGGTTCTCACATGTCAACATTTGGCTTAACCAATGGCATGGGCCTAGGCAGGACAGTATAAAAAAAAAAAAAACGTTGATTAAACTTTGAAAATTATTTTTTTCAAATGTTGCTATTGCTGCTGAAATTCTACAGTGCACCTTTAAATGTAAGAATCATAACAGTTTATACCAGAAAATAAAGCTTATTAAAAAATAAAATAAAATAAAATAATATAAAATAAATAAAATAAATAAAATATGATTCAGTTTCTTCTTCTTTTCACTCTTTCTGTCTGTTGGTGGCTAGTGAGACTTTGTGGAATGTCCCAACAGAACACATCTATCAGTCTTTCCCTATAGCCTTTTTTTCTCATTCTAATCAGTTCAGGAATCAAAATCTAACATTATCTAAAAGGCCAAGCATATTTAAATGACAGGCATGTCCCACATTCAAGGGCAATCAGTAATTATAATGATGAAAATAATAGAAGAACAGATGACTGATTGGCAAAAAAAAAAAAAAAAAACAGTTAATGGAGAAAAGGACAATGGATAATAGCTTAGTGCTGGAGATTTTTTCAGTTGCCGCCACCCTCAATTTAGATAAAATAACCACCTGCTGCTGTGCTGCTGTGGGAGTGGAAAACACATATGACAGAAATTAGCATTTTCTTTCAGGTAAATGCATATGCGTTTGTGTATCTGTGCATTTGTACGCTGTATGGTCTCTGAATATGAATTAAAACATTGATATAGTAACACAAAAATGACTTTGTATCTTTCAGAAACATAAAACTGTTCATTTCCATATAACAAATTAATTCATTTACAAATACAGTCATGTCAAGTTAATCCACATTCAAAAGATTAAATTAAAATATTACTAAATATATACAATTAACATTAACATATATACATGCTGGACGAAGACAAGCTACAGTTGTATAATCTACATCTGTTAGTCCAAACTACTGTACACCTATTTCTGTTGGGCTAAGTCGTTCACACAACAACAAAAAAGAAGAGTCATTGCTTCATCTCAACTGTTGCATATACTGACTTGAACATGCATACATACACACACACACACACACACACACACACACACACACACTCACACACACACACACACACACACACACACATGCCTCTTGCTGCAGTGGGTGAGTGCAGGGGCCCATCAAATCAGTTCTGCTCATTCATCCATACATCTTTCTCCTTATTCCATCTCCTTCCTCTCCTTTTCTGTCTCTCTAATTCTCCCATTAGCCTTTTTCTATCTGCTTGTCATACAGGTCGAGTTCATGAGTAGATTGATAAAACTAAATGTGGCAATGAAAAAAAAAATGAAAGCAAGTCTAGTCTCTCTCTGTTTGTTTCTTTAATTCTCTATAAACACAGGATGCCCACATCAGCAAAGAAAGAAAGAAAGAAAGAAAGAAAGTTCAGTGCCAGAAGATGAACAACATTCATTCAATAACACGTACTGTACATGTCTTCACTTTCTCCTGCCCTTTCGATTGCTGCGTTCATTTGGAACACTTGAAAGGCAATCAAGGAGGCCCTGACTCCTGAGGATATCGATTTTGCACAGGCCCACATGTGTCTGTGTAATGTGATCTGTGTCCCTAACTCTCATGGGACCATTTTTGTATGTGTGTGGACAGAAAGTACTTCAGGTCTTAAAGGGATAGTACACCTAAAAAAAAATTACAATTTAATTTGGTTTTTAGCTACTCTTTCTAATAAAAGTTATATAAAAGTGGTTTGTACTCTTGCACTACATTCAAAGATCTCACTAAACTAAAATGTTTTAAAGTCTAAATACACCTTAGGAGAACCTTTATAAGATTTATTGAACTTTTTATTTAATTCTTCAATAAACCATCTATGTGGTGGTGCTTTAAAGGGATAGTTCTCCCAAAAATGAAATTTCTCTCATTAATTACTCATCCTCATGTCGTTCCAAACTCATAAGACCTTTGTTCATCTTCGGAACACAAATTAAGATATTTTTGATGAAATACGAGAGTTTTCTGATCCTTCATACACTCTAAAAAAACGCTGGGTTGTTTTTTCAACCCAAATGCTGGGTTGAGACCGTTGGGTAGGACTTTGGGTTGTTTTAACCCAAGTTTGGGTTGAAAATTGGTCTCGGTTCTAACCCAGCGGGGCTGGGTTGAGAACGCGGACGTAAAGGAGAGCACGCAGGTCACGTTAAGATCGTACGTCTCCAGTGCGACCAGTCGCCATTTTCTCAGCGTGAAAAAAGCGAGAAACGAGTGAAAGACATTGTGGTAAGTAAAGATTCAAAACATAAAGTTATTTTTTACCCGGTTGTAGGCGGAAGGTTTTATGAAAGGCGGAAACAAAGGAGCTTAACAAAAAAAAAACGCGAATGCGGTTTTCGCCTCAGACACGGAGGTCTTAACGGCCTCATGTAACGTTACTGAACTGAAGAGCTACTTTTAATATAACGTCCGTAGATGTCTTATGTCATATTTACATAAGATTTTATATTATCTGCACTTTTTGAGGTGCTAATAGACTGTTATGGTTATGGTTACACTTGTGTTAATTTGTTGTCTTATTTTTTGCGGTTAAACTGAATGTACGTTAGTCTCCTAAAGGAAACGGCATTGTGCAGTAAAGGCTAGCATAATTATTTTGAGGCTGTTGAAGTGGTAATTGTGGTAAAAGTATGTTTTGCATGTAATATTTCAGACTTGTTGAGCTCGTGTCTTCACTGTGTCTGTACTGAGACAGAAGCTGCTCTTGTGAGGATTCACAGACTGTGTGAGGAGGAGGAGGCGGTGCTCTCAGCTTCTTCTGAAGAGAGGGACAGACGGTTTAAGGAGAGTAAACTTCAGAATTCTATCAAGTTTTCTTTATTTTTACTAAGACTAAAATAATGTTTGTTTTTGTAGATGTTGAAATCCTGAGACAAGATAACTTCATTCTTTTGAGACTGATGTAAGTTATTTTTTGTGTGTGTGTGTGTTTCTGTTGTGTCCTGCCTGTTTACTTCACATTTTGATGCAACAACAGTGTGATTATATGTTCATATTTTATTGAAACCATTGATGTCCCTCTTTGCAGAACTCAAACTAACTGGAGTTAAGGACACAGAAGTCTGCTTGTGCGAGGAGGAGGTTTTCTCAGCTTCTTCTGAAGAGAGGGAAAGATCGTTTAAGGCAAGTAAACTTCATAATTTCATGTTATCAGTTATCAGCTATTGTTTTTTTTACTAAGAGTAAAATAATGTTTGTTTTTTGTTTTTGTAGATGTTAAAAGCCAGAGACATAGGAGAGCATCATTCTTTAGAGATTTTATGTAAGTTATTTTTAGAAAATAAATGTTTCTGTTGTCTCCTGCCGGTTTACTTCACATTTTGATCCAACAAAAGTGTGATTACGTGCTCATTTCATTAAAACCATTGATGTCTGTGTTGTTCATTGCAGAACTCAAACCAACTTTGGAGTTGTCTGATTTGGAGAGTCATTATTCTTGTGCTGAGTCCCAATTCACCTACTTATACTACGACCTAAAAGTATGTACTTTTTTTGTGAGGAAAAAGTACATACTTTTGATTGTGTAGCAAAAGAGTATGCACGTTCTGGGACATACTTCGATGATGTCATGCAACGTGAACGACAACGTGGTTGCCTAGTTACGCACACCACAACTGTTAACGTTTCATTCATTCTTGTATGTCCAATAAAATTTTATTTACTATTCCCATCTTTTTTTCTCATCGTTTTTTTTCACAATACATTTTACAATGTGTTCTTCTACCAATTTGAGGGGTGAAGAAGCAGGGCGTCGTCGTCGTAGAACCAAACGCAGGTCGTTTGTGAGGCAGCTGGTTCTGACGTTCATGTGCAGTGTGTGTAACAAAGCCATCGCAAAGCTCCTCCCTCCCGCACGCAATGGGTTGTGGGCAATATTAGCCCTTAGAGTGTGCATTGATCTGCACTTCGAATTCTAACCGGAAATAGTAGACCATCCGGGTATCTTTGGAATACTCTTTTCAACATACTACGATTTGGGACGTACTAATTCTAGTTTCGCATACTATTTAGGACGGATAGTATGCGAATTGGGACTCAGCGTTGGTCTTCCCTCTTAAAGGTAAGGTTCACACAAAAAATAATTTAATTGCCCTCATGTCATTCCAAACCTATAAGACTTTTGTCTCTCTTTACAACACAAATGAATATATTTTGAATTTTCTCATAATTTTGTTAATCCATTTATAGTCTAGATAATCAGTATTTTCAAGCCTCATAAATACAGTTAGAGTTATTGTAGATGTAATTTATTCCGATATTTATATATGAATAAATCTTAAATTGTATGTTAGCAAACATTTATGTTCAAAATAAAATACTGGTCTCCCAGACTAGCAATGGAGGACACAAATTAAGAGAATATTAAATATATTTATTTGTTTTCCAAAAATGTGCAGAGTTTGTATGAGTCTGGAACAACAAATTTTCATTATTTGGTGAACTAACTGTTTGAAGAGCAGCCCTGACGTACGTACATGAACATTTGTGAGGTACTGTATGTGAATATCATGTCTGTTTTCAGCAGTGTTCGAACTGTGTCAAAGCTCTTGAAGTTGACATAGTTGGGTAAATTTCTATAGTGATGAATGAGAGACTACATTAAATATATGTTTTGCCACAAGTTTCTACAAGAGGGAAAAAATAGAACGAATTTGATACGATTACGATGCTGATTACCATTAATTAATTTCGATCTCTTGATTCACTATCAATTCACATGAATAGCATACTGTACTTACTTTTCTTGGCTTAAATTCAGCATTTTCTTGCATTAATTAATATGCCTCTTTGCATTGAATTTAAAAACCCTTTTCTCCATTTAACCTTAAATACTACACTAATTGTATTAGGCTATACATACTAACTGAAAATAGGATACAATTTATAACAAAAACGGTTGATCTGCATGTTTGTCTTCGGCATAATCAATGCATGTGTGTCTCACACACAATTTGTGAGAGTTAGCAACCCTGCTTTGTCATCGTTGACACAAAAAAAAGCCTTCACCTGATGAACATGTTATCAGTAATAATGTCCTTAATTAAATTAACACTGTTTTTGAGCAGTTAGGCCCTGTGTCCACCAAAGCGTTTTTAGGCAGCTGAAAACGCCAGGCGCTCTGCTGAAAACGCCCAGTTGTGAGCGCTTCTTTTTCAGTTGAGACCACTGATCTATATATGATATCTATATTATAGATCAGTGGTTGAGATGCTTTGGTTCCTATGATACGGAATAACCGCTAAACTGTTACTTGTATCTGATTTGTTAAATATTTTATTTTCTGACTTAAATTCTCTGGATGCTCAGAAACCAGCAATAGGCTATTAATTTCTATTCCATTTTTCTCGTTGTTGCGCTAGTTGACACGTTGTTGTAACAAAATAACAGTTGTGACAGTTGACTGGTGTGGAATTTTCCCCGCCCCTCCTGCACTCTGATTGGTCAGCTAACTAGAAAGTGACAGTGATGAGTGCAGCGTTTTATCATTGCAGAACATTCTTCAACTCTCGGCGCGAGAAAAAAACGCCCAATGCTCAGCGCTCGGCACGCTTTTAAAAAAAGCGGCGCTCCCATTGAGAACAACTGAAAAAATACGCTAGCTGCGGGGAAAACGCTTTGGTGAACACGCAGCCTTAAGGTTACTAGATTTAAAATAATTTGTTTAATTCAGAATCGGTGCAATGCTAGCTTTTTTCTCAGAATTACGTTAGATGGCTAATTTACAACTAACAATCCGATAGTGAGCTAGCATCATAAGATAAAAAAACAACTATTGACAGACCAAGAGCCAATCACACAGCAATGTCGCGCCCGCAGTCTGTAAATTCCTTCAGAAAACAGCGTGTGGCGTACTTGAGCGTAGGCTATTTACAGACGCACATCTAATTTGAAGTAGCTTTTTATGTGAGCGGCAGCGCAATACTTTGATAAAAAAAAATAGATAAGGCTATGTCAAATATTGTTTCTATTTTAGTTTTAATGAAAAACCAGGGGACCCCCCAAGGTCATTTTTTGGGCCTTATGGGGGGTCCCTAGATGCATATGGACCCGGACCCCCCCAGCCCCCCCTCAATTCGAACACTGGTTTTCAGTAAAGAAGCTTTCTGAAAGCAATAAAAACTGATTATTTACCTATCCTTATGGATGTGAATACACCTCTATCTGGAAATAGATAGTTTAATTAAATGTTTTATTTTTTCAAATGTGTTTCTTTTTCTAGGCCACTGATGAAGAGCAGGCGGTGACTGGATGAATGCTGGTCAGAGAAGAGAATCTTCTTTCCCTTAAATTGACGCAGCAGTGGTTTTAAAGGAGGACGCTGCCCTGGATGATGTAGAAGATGTCACAAGTTGACAGTGATGCATGATCTGTATTCATGGACTATGAAACAAACTGTAAGTGCATCACTTGTAAAAACAATGTTAAATGCTTGTTCTGTGTTTAGTAGAAGAGTTTACACTCTGCCATTCAAACACATGCTCACATTCTTTCACACACGTCTGTTAAATGTTATAATATCAATGTTAATGTTGTGGTTTATTTGTGTACTGTCATGCTAGAATACTTGGTTAAGAACCTTACTAATTGTACATTTATTGTATAATAGTGTTTTCGTATATTTTTATACAGTATATAAAATTGAACAAAGTCCAATTTGATCTTAAGTTATATTCAACAAATTTCAATGCTTTATGAACTCTGTAGCTGTTAATGCCATCCTTTTCTGCATTTCTTCTTACATGTTACTTTTTGACTTCTCTTGTTTTTAATAAATATTTTCCTTTTGATAATTATTTGTGTGTAAAAGTCATATTTAAAATGAACAAGATTTGTAGATTTAATACCTAGCTCAATTTGGGTTCATTTCAGACTAGTAGTGCAGTGTTTCCCACATCGTTAAACTCAATTGATGGCGGCACTCCGCGAGTTTATTTTCTGCCAGCAGGAGGCGCTAAGAGGGGGAGAGAGGAAGAGGTTTCTCCGGTAACAGCTGCAAAGCGGCGCTGAGCTCACGAACGCTGCCTTGAAATCGATCATTTTCTAAATACAGTAGTTTTCCTTCTGAAATATAGTGATTAAAAAAAAACACCCACTCTGGTTTTTGAAACCCTGCAATGAAGTAATTTTAAACCATAAAGCAACCCAGCAGGCTGGGTTAAACGTAATAACGCAACTGGTTGGCTTAAAACAACCCAGTAGACCACGCCCACGACGAGGCGACGCCCCTTGTGGAGTGTGCTCTGACGCCCAGCGGGCACTGAAGGCCCCTGGAAGCGTAAGCTAACGCTATAGCGTCAACTATCCATCTGGATAGAGTCTGTCTCGAAACAGCCATTCCCTTGGAACGTCCACCGGACGAGACAAACAGCTGCTCAGTCTGTCGAAAGGCAGCAGAGCGAGACACATAAGCTCTTAAAACCCTGACAGGGCAAAGAAAACTCGAGTCTCTATCCTCTCCTGACACCGGCAGGGCAGACAGGGCAATAACCTGAGCCCGAAACGGCGTGTTGAGGGATTTCGGCACATAACCGTGCCTAGGTTTGAGTATGACCTTTGAGTCATTAGGCCCAAACTCCAAGCACGACTGGCTCACCGAGAGCGCGTGCAGATCACCCACACGCTTCACTGAAGCGAGAGCCAACAAGAATACTGTCTTGAACGACAGATGCTGAAGGCTAACTGATTGGATAGGCTCAAAAGGGGGACCCTTCATGGCCTCCAAAAACGCCGCGAGGTCCCACATAGAGACTGACGGAGGTCTGGGAGGACTCAGCCTCCTAGCTCCTCTAAGGAACCGGATGACCAAATCATTCCTTCCTATTGACTGACCGAGCGCTGTTTCAGAAAACGCTGCGATGGCCGCCACATAAACTTTGAGCGTGGATGGGGCTCTGCCCTTATCCAACAACTCCTGTAGGAAGGAGAGAACCTCTGTCACCTCACAACTAAGGGGTGAACATCCTCGAGCTGTGCACCAGCTGGAGAACACCGACCACTTCAAGGCATACAGACGTCGTGTCGACGGAGCTCTAGCCTGAGTGATGGTATTTAGCACTCCCACTGCGAGATCAGCGGGTAACCGTTGAGCGCCCACACATGGAGGGACCACAACTCCGGACCACAAATGGAACCCCTGGCCTGCGAGAGGAGGTCCCTCCTCAACGGTACTGGCCACGGGGCGACATCTGCTAACTGCATCAAATCTGGGAACCATGGTTGGTTCTTCCAAAGAGGTGCTACAAGCCGTATTGAACATCTCGTTTCTCTTACCCGTTCTATCACCTGCGGAAGGAGGGAGACGGGAGGGAAAGCATAAAGCGGGCAGCACGGCCATTTCCGTGACAGCGTGCTTTCGTTCTTGGAAAAGAACGCGGGGCAGTGAGCGTATTCGTGGGACGCGAAGAGGTCCACCTCCGCTCTGCCAAATCTCTCCCACAACAGCCGGACTGTTTGCGGGTGTAGAGACCATTCGCCCGTAGGAACATTGCCTCTGGACAGCCTGTCTGGACCCAGATTCTGTAGCCCAGGCACATGCACTGCCCTCAGCGAACACACGTTGCGCTGAGCCCAAACCACGAGGCGTTCCGCCAGCCTGTACAGGTTTCGGGACCCGAGACCGCCCTGGCGATTTATGTAGGACACCACAGACATGTTGTCCGAACGGACTAAGACATGGTGGTCCTTGATTTGGGGACAAAAGCGCATCAGCGCGTTCTCCACTGCCAGCATTTCCAGACAGTTGATATGATGGAGCTTTTCCCGTTCTGACCACAGGCCAAAGGACGGTCTGCCCTCGAGCAGCGCTCCCCATCCCGAAGTGGAGGCGTCTGTCGACACCATCTTCACATTCGGGGAAGTCCCCAGGCTTACACCTGATTGGTACCAGCCGTTTGCTGTCCAGGGTTTCAGGGCTGTGACACAGCTCTGATTGACCTTGAGACGCAGTCGGCCAGACACCCACACTCTGCGCGGCACCCGCTTCTTCAGCCAGGGCTGCAGGGGGCGAATGCGGAGCAGGCCCAGCTGCAGAACCGGAGATGCTGAGGCCATGAGGCCCAGCACCTTCTGACAGTGTTTGAGCGAAACGGTCGCGCCGCAGCGGAAAGAACTCGCTGCGCGCTGAATGCCCAACGCGCGCTGTGGTGACAGCCGCGCCGTCATGGAACACGAATTCAGAACTATACCCAAAAACAGAATCGTCGGACTGGGGTTCAGCGAACTCTTCGCCCAATTGACACTGAGACCGAGCTTCTCGAGGTGATCGAGTAAAACGCTGAGCTCCGCTCGTGATCGAGCCAGAATCAGCCAGTCGTCCAAATAATTTAGCACTCGCACGCCTCTGAGTCTAAGAGGAGCGAGCGCTGCATCCATGCACCTCGTAAACGTACGAGGAGCCCGGACAAGCCGAATGGCAGGACTGTAAACTGGTATGCCTGACCATCGAAGGCGAATCTCAAATATCGCTTTTATGGGCGCGAGCCCTGTGTGAAGGGCTGTGCTTATATGTGGAGATGGGCACTGAGCAGTGGGCATCGTCACTACATTTATAGCACCATCGGCTGTGGCCGGGACACCAGAAATTACAACTTTTTCGGGAAATATCTGGGTAGCCGTGATAACGGTTTTTGTGTGCAGGCAAGCGGGCAACCGTACAGGCTTGCGCATTGCAAAAGACGCTGAAACAGTCACAATCCCTGGAACTGAAACAGCGGCGCGCTTAGGTGAGAGCCCGGCCACAGCGGAACTCATACACCGGCGCTTCGATGAAGCAGCCATCGTGTGTAGTGCAGACGCAGCGTCATGCAGCAGGCATAGATGGCTTTCCTAGGATGGCTTCGGGGCTCCCGGCCTCACCGTAATCCACTGCCGCGGTCCCCGCGGCGTGGGGCGACGGCCGGTAGAGCGAGAACGGGGGTCTCGAGCTGCGTTGCTGAAGCTGTTGTGATAACGGCTTTTGTGTGCAGGCAACCGGGCAACTGTGCAGGCTTGCGCGTTGCAGAAAACGCTGAGACAGTCACAATTCCTGGAACTGAAACAGCGGCGCGCTTGGGTGAGAGCTCGGCCACAGCGGAACTCGTACACCTGCGCTTCGATGAAGCAGCCATCGTGAGTAGTGCAGACGCAGCGTCACACAGCAGGCTTTAGATGGCAACACCGCTTTTGCCGCCGTCCAGCAGAGGGCGGACAAAGGTGCGTCGCTATCGCCTGTTCCACCGGCAGAAGTGACTGGAAGTTCCTGTTTTTAGCATCATCCAGTGTGGAGAATGCTAGTGAGACAGACGAACGAGTTCGCGCTGAATATGGAGCGTTCCAAGCCTTCGCCACCTCTTCGTGAAGCTCAGGAAGAAATGAGGCGGGCTTTGAGAAGTACGCTCATCCGAAAGGAAAATACCATCCAGCCGGGAACGAGAGGGAGGAGACTCATCGCGGCCAACGTGAGCACTCGCCCCGGCTCCTTCTCGATGTCAGCTCGTCTGCTGGGCTTCTGAGCAGAAGGCTCGAGATCCTCGGAGCTCACCCAGCCCTCACTGCCCGAAGCTAGCAGAGAGCGGCCCTGAGATCGACTTCCTCGGACGATGCGCCGGCAAACAGCGGGTGCTGCCCATCGGGAAGCAATGCAGGGGAGGCCGGTGAAGCAGGGCGAACCGGCGAGCTCGGTTGAGCTGAAGACGGTTCCGGAATCCGCTGGAAGCGGCGCTTTCACGGTGCCTCATCGCAGCGGAGAATGCAGGCTCAGAGAAAAAGGCCAGGCGAGTCCTCAGAGTCACCATGGCAACAGCTCGCAGTGAGGGCATCCGTCGTCAGCGCGCGCGAGCGCTGCATGATCTTCACCCAGGCAGGAGACACAGATGACGTACCGGTCTCCCTCGCTGAGTGGGGCTCTGACGAGCCGCAGGAAGGCATCTTAAAAAAGAAGCAAGCTCTTTTATGAGTGTGTGTCGCAAGGCGAACACACACACACACATAAAGAACAGTTGGATATAACAGAATTGAAAGGATATAGGCGCCGGACAGCGCAGCAGGAACGGCAGTGGAAGGCGGCGAAGGCCAGCAGCTTCAGAATGGCTCGTCCCGCTGATATGCATCTCAGACGGCGCTTGCTTCCTTCGTGATCCAGCGATGCGTGAGCTTCGCTGAAGAGATGAAAAATCAGGTGAGTCAGCCTTTTCGAGCTCCTTTTATAGGTTGGGCCACACCCGTATTTAACCCAATAAGGTAACTGTACCTTATTGGTCTGATGTTGCATCAGCCTGCGCTTGATAGGCTGTGCAGTTGCCGCAGAAAAAGCCAATGAGCAAACGAGCCGTCTCGCCTATGGCTGTGTACTGCTGCAAATGCGCTTTACAAAAATACAAAATTAAGGATAATTTTTTGCTTCAGTATTTCGTGAAAAGAGACTTTTCCCGTAGCGTCTTAGCTAAGACGCAGTACGAGAGAGCTCTCGTAAGAGAACCCAGAAAGGTTATCGTTAAAAAAAAGTCCATGTGACATCAGTGGTTCAACCTTGATTTTATGAAACTAAGAGAATACACTCCTCAGTGTTTTGAAACACAAACACTGGGTAGATCCGTGGATCGAGTAGAGAAACTCCCCTCACTGGCAAGGGTTGTATAGCACTATGCTGAGTCATACTCTCCAGGATATCCCGTCTCTGAGATCCGGGCCGAGTGGTTCACTGCCTGCTCCGCAGTTCCTCGGGTTGGATGCCTTCCTAAAGGCAAGTGTCCAGAGGCTCTGTCTTCGGACAGACAGGAAGTGGCCAGACTGTAGTGTCTTATGTAGTGACACCAGGTCAGGCCTGCCTGGTGGCATTTCAGGTGGCACGTTCCCCTGAATAGTGACTGGCTGGGGTTCCCTAGCCACATTCCCTAGAAGGGACCCCTTCTAATAAATTGAAGTTGTGGTCCTAGGCCCTTGAGCAGGCCCAGGTAGACCTTTCACTAAACTATGTTTATGGAGGTTTTCTGTGGTATCATATAGTTTGGGCTATGACCGTAGGGAGTGCTGTCACTGACAGCCCAGTGTGACCTGAGGGTGAGTGGTTCTAGCGTTCACTGAATTGCCGGTTCTGACAGTTGTCACTGCCATTGGGCATACACTCCCTTTAGCATGGCAGCGTGGGTATTTCGTTCCCCATAACGTCAATGACGTATTGTCGAAGTTCCCTTCAAAAGGGAACGTCTCAGGTTACAAATGTAACCTTTGTTCCCTGAGAACAGGGAACGAGACAATACGTCTCCCAGCCATGCCTCGGGGTCTGCCTGCCAAACAGTCCCTTCAGACGAAAGGATATTGTCATGGTTTCAAGGCGCCCTTTTTATATATCCAGGTCGCACGCTCATCATTCAAGCTGATGATTCACGGATGTCGCCGGTCAGCATGATTGCTGTGAGTTGATATTTGATTTCAGACACCTGTCACGCCTGAGGCGTTCCCCATAGTGTCGATGACGTATTGTCTCGTTCCCTGTTCTCAGGGAACAAAGGTTACATTTGTAACCTGAGACGTTTATTATCATTATTATTATTATTATTATTATTATTATTATTATTATTATTATTATTATTATTATTATTATTAGTTAATTAATTAATTATATAATTGTCATTTCTGGGTGAAGTATTACTTCAAAGTACCCAGAAACCAATACACTGGACCTGGACAAAAAACAAAACCAAAAAATTTAACATTTCTAATAATAACAATAATAATAATAACTTAAAAAAAGTAAATCAGTATACCAGCTTTATCCACTGTTAAAATAAAATTCCATCCTTCATTACTTACCAGCTGATCTAATATACAAAAAAATGAAAAACAAACAGGCAAATATATTGGTCACCCACTATTACAACCCTAAAGCATGTTCCCAACCTTTTTGACTTGAAGGTACCCCATCCCGTCAAACATAATTTTAAAAGTCCCCTTATATAATATAATATTACTAGAACTATAACAATTATATGTTAAATAAAATATATTATTCACTGAAACTGGAAGTGTGAAAATAAGTCAGTTAATTAACCACGATAAAAACAATAATTTTATTTTAACTTATGTATGTTTGTGTGAATTTTGGAATGTTTTAATATATTTATAATATTAGTGTGACTTATTAACAATAATATAAAACATTATATATTTATTCATTTTAAGTTTTTTCTGCTGCCTCCACACTATAGACTATAAAATATTTTTTGATCAGAAGATCTAGTTGCTACAATTAACCACAGATGAAGCTTTTATTCTGCTTGTATGAGTGCAGGAATGTTCGCCTCAGTGTGAATACCCTTGAGAGCTGTGCCTGTGCCTGTACTTTGTTTTGCTTGTGTGCCAGTCAATCAGTCAATTCTTTTTCTCCATCATTCTTTTGATCTGCTCCTGAACCTCTCCACCTCCACATTCATCAAGCCCATAGGCCTTTCTTTTAGTTACACTAATTGCAACCATTTCCACACAATGAACGAATAACGCCATTTATCTCTCTTTTGCATCCTTGCATCGCTGCCACCCCACCCCCACATTCCCTCCATACTTCTTATAATCAGCCAATCAACATCCGCTGAAAAACTTGACCACTCCATCAAACAGAGAACTGCTCAAGGAGGCAGTTCACATGCATTATACGCACATCAAGACAAAAATCAACATAACACTCACACACACATAAACAGAAATGCAAGAACATAACACATAATACACCAAACCAATTTGTATGCTGCTTAACTGAAGCCTGAAAGGACAGAAGCCTCAAGGACACACAAACATAATCCAAATATTATCTTAATTAAAGTAAATAAATGAAAGCTCTCAAACACACACACACACACACACACACACACACACGTTAATCACACATGATTGACCTTTCTACTGCACTGATTTGAATATATCTGTGACCTTTAACTATATTCATAACTTGAAGAAAAATATCCATAACTATATATAGAAAAATATGTGCTTACTTTGTGAGGACCAAATGTTCCCAGATGGACAGTAAAACCAGAAATCACCTTCACTGTGTGCAGCAGCCAATGGGCCCGAGAGGAAATGACTTAATAAACATAATAAATGAAGTTTTAATGAAAATGTAAACATGTTTCTATGTAAGTTAGGGGACAGAAAAAAATATATTGTCTCAGTATAAAACAACAGAAGTTAATGTGAAGTCCATATGCAATGATAGAAAGACAAATGTGTGTGTAGGTGTGTGTATGTCCTGTTGCAGCCATAAAACGTTCATTAATTTAATTAGCGACGTTCAAAATCAGTTTAAATCAAATGTAATTTAGCTCCCTGCACGAGTACCTCGCTCTGTGTGTGTGTGTGTGTGTGTGTGTGTGTGTGTGTGTGTGTGTGTGTGTGTGTGTGTGTGTGTGTCACACCCAGGGGCTGGCTATGCTTTAACTAAGCCACACCCCTTCTCAACTTCCACCTCGAGGAGGTCCCCAAACCCGACCCAATGGCCAAACAACACGAGAACAAGTAAGTGATAAAACAATCTTTATTTAAATATTTAAAAATAGCTTGGGGAATAGGGAAAGGGCAATTAAAACTAAACTCTGACTCGGCCCTCCAGATGGGCTATGGCCGGGAAGAGGTCAGGGAGCAAGGGGGCCACGGGGATCCGGGGCGTAGGACTCGGGCCCCGGCCTGAGTCTTAGGTATCCGTAGCGCCCTCCTTCTTCCTCCTCTTCGCTGAATACAGCTCACGGTAAGTACTGGTTCACACAGTTCGTTCTCGAGGTGCTCACTCTCTTTCTCTTCCTCCACAGGCAACGGGCTCTTTCTCTTTCTCCACAGGCAACGGCTGGGACACACAGGCACAGTTAATTCAGCTTGGTTTTGCTCTCACCTCTTCGCTGATTACAGCTCACAGTAAGTACTGGTTCACACAGTTCGTTCCTTGGGTGCTCACTCGCTTTCTCTTTCTCCACAGGCAACGGCTGGGACACACAGGCACAGTTAGTTCAGCTTGGTTCTGCTCTCACCTCTTCGCTGATTACAGCTCACAGTAAGTACTGGTTCACACAGTTCGTTCCTTGGGTGCTCACTCGCTTTCTCTTTCTCCACAGGCAGCGGCGTAAGTACAGGTTTCCTCAGTCTCTCCTCGTGTTACCCACTCTCTCTCCTTTTCTCTCCACAGGTATCAACTTGGGCACAATAGCACAGTTAGTTTGCTTTGAATGGCTCTCACCTCTGGGCTGGACACAGCGTACTGTAAGTACAGGGTTCGCTCTATTCCTCCTCGTGTTATTCACTCTCTCTCTCCTTTTCTCTCCACAGGTATCAACTTGGGCACAATAGCACAGTTAGTTTGCTTTGAATGGCTCTCACCTCTGGGCTGGACACAGCGTACTGTAAGTACAGGGTTCGCTCTATTCCTCCTCGTGTTATTCACTCTCTCTCTCCTTTTCTCTCCACAGGTATCAACTTGGGCACAATAGCACAGTTAGTTTGCTTTGAATGGCTCTCACCTCTGGGCTGGACACAGCGTACTGTAAGTACAGGGTTCGCTCTATTCCTCCTCGTGTTATTCACCTCTCTCTCCTTTTCTCTCCACAGGTATCAACTTGGGCACAATAGCACAGTTAGTTTGCTTTAAATGGCTCTCACCTCTGGGCTGGACACAGCGTACTGTAAGTACAGGGTTCGCTCTATTCCTCCTCGTGTTATTCCCTCTCTCTCCTTTTCTCTCCACAGATATCAACTTGGGCACAATAGCACCGTTAGTTTGCTTTGAATGGCTCTCACCTCTGGGCTGAACACAGCGCACTGTAAGTACAGGTTTCCTCTGTTTCTCCTTGTGTTACTCACTCTCTTTCCTTTCCTCTCCACAGGTATCAACTTGGACACAAAACACAGTTACTCTGCTTTGGATGGCTTTCACCTCTGGGCTGGACACAGCGTACTGTAAGTACAGGGTTCGCTCTATTCCTCCTCGTGTTATTCACTCTCTCTCTCCTTTTCTCTCCACAGGTATCAACTTGGGCACAATAGCACAGTTAGTTTGCTTTGAATGGCTCTCACCTCTGGGCTGAACACAGCGCACTGTAAGTACAGGTTTCCTCTGTTTCTCCTTGTGTTACTCACTCTCTTTCCTTTCCTCTCCACAGGTATCAACTTGGACACAAAACACAGTTACTCTGCTTTGGATGGCTTTCACCTCTGGGCTGGACACAGCGTACCGTGCTATCTCCGGAGATCTGAAGCACGCTCACAACATATACTGTACTGAACTAGGCTAGGACCAGCAATCTCCTTGTCCTCCCACGCCGAAGTGCGTGAAGGCGGGGGTTTATCTGACAGGACACACGGCAATACACAGCAGCCCACAGCAATATACAGCACCACGTCAAAATTATAGGTTTTCACAGCACGAAGACTCACCCACCACACTCAGTGTACGGAAAGGACACCCGTCTTCCTTCACTTCGCTTGGTTCGGATCTGGCGATGGAATATGCGGCCTAGCTAGTGATGTCGTCGTTGTGACTACTTCAATAAGTATTCCTTCGGCTCTCCCACCACACTATATTAGGGGTAGGGCCGCCCTCCTCCTCCTGGAGAGATCTACACAACGCCAGGTCAATATACAGGGCACTTTCGACTGGCTCTTAGTACTCACATCAATGCCACTTCCAATCCCCTTTTTCACGTCGTCTCAGTTCGCCGTATAATCTGTTCACTTCTCAACCTTTAAGGTTCGCGATGTCTTCACAATCATACAATTCCAGCCTGAGGGAGAGAGAGAGTTAGACAGCTACCAGCAGCGTACCAAGACGGGCACAACCCAGTGCTTCACACACACCAAAAAGAGCTTCCCAGACTGGGAAATAACTTGGCCTTAAGTACTGCCTTGTCCAGCGTATCCTCCAATCACCAACCGCTGTCCCTAACTAGGCACAGGTGCATCGAATTCCCTGATTTTCCTTCTTACGGCGCTACCGGAAGTTCCGGTGTTCTGTTTTTCCGGTCCGGGCGGAAACGCTTCCGGGCGGAACCAAACTTCCCGAATTTTGGTTCCGCCCCTAAAGATCGTCACCTTGTGACATCCTCCCCCGCCAATCCGTTCTAGTCCCTAGAACGTCCTCGGGCTGTCCACTCCCCATAGCGGGCAGGGGGTCGGCCTCGGTTCTCTCGCTGGGATCGTCTCACTGGTGAATCGGGCTCAGCTTGTTCAGGGGCTGCTTCTGGTTCTCTCGGGGCGATCGGGGGTGGTGCCACCACGGGTCTCCCTGGTACCACAGCCCAACCTTCAATCCAGGGGGCCGCTGGTACAGGTTCCGTGGGGACTTCTTCCACGGCTTCAGGGTAGTTAGGGCATGGGCGAATCATGTTCCGGTGCACCACACGGTCGGGGCCTGACTTCCCTTCTGGCCGGATGGTATAGACCGGCTGCCCCGGCCTCTGCTGCCGGCAGACTACATAAGGGGTGGCCTCCCAACGGTCACTCAGTTTCCCCTTCCCCTGCCGCCGATTATCTCTCACCAACACCCTCTCTCCTGGCAGTAGAGGGGCTTCTCTAGCAGTCCGATCATACAACCGCTTACTTTTCTCTCCTGCCGTCTGTATCCTTTTTGACACCTGCTCGTAGGCGAAATGCAAGCGCTGGTGATGGCGCCCCACCCACTCCGTTACACTTGCTTCCTCTTGGTCGGCTATCACTCCTAGGACCAGGTCAGTAGGCATTCGTATGTGTCTGCCAAACATCAGGTAAGTGGGAGCGTAACCCGTAGTACTATGTATACTGTTGTTATAGGCCTGTAGGAGGTTTGGCAAGGCACTCACCCAATCGTCCTGCCGTTGTTGGTCCAAGGTCCCCAGCAGCCCCAATAGGGTCTGATTGAATCTCTCACAGCCGCCGTTCCCCTGAGGATGATACGAAGTGGTGTGAGTTTTCGTGCAACCGTACAACTGGCATAGTTCTCTAATTACCCTGGACTCAAAGTTGGCTCCTTGATCGGAGTGCAGAAACTCCGGGCATCCGAACGTCTGGAAGACGGCCCGCCATAAAACTGTAGCGGTGGTGGTTGCAGTCTGGTCGAGGGTGGGGATAGCCCAAGCGTACTTTGTGAACAAATCCGTTATTACCAAGATGTTCTGGTAGCGATCTCGTGGTCGGCCCAGTGTCAAGAAGTCCATAGCCATGATATGAAGGGGGGCCTTCACATGGATGGGTACCATTGGCGCTCGGACCTCCCGTCTGGACTTAAACAATATGCATCTCGGGCAAGCTTGAATTAGGGCGTGCACCGATGCCTCTAGCCCGGGCCAAAAGAAGAAT
Source organism: Carassius carassius (assembly GCF_963082965.1). Classification (NCBI taxonomy): domain Eukaryota; kingdom Metazoa; phylum Chordata; class Actinopteri; order Cypriniformes; family Cyprinidae; genus Carassius; species Carassius carassius. Next base: position 13,941,364 of record NC_081773.1, on the reverse strand, counting down.
CTCCTAAGCAGGGACACGGTCCTCTCCTGTCCCTGATGCCCCAACTGGTTGTGGTACGCCGAAACTAAAGCCGTTACCTCATCTGCGGGTACCACGATCTGGCGTACTTCTTCGCCCAACTTCGGGTCACTGACCCTTCTGCACAAAACGCCATCTCTCAGCTCCAGCCTGTCCCATTGCCCCAGCAGCCTCCTCCCAGTATCCGTCTGGGCTAACCTCTCCGCTGGCGTCAGCCGTCGGCCCTGTTCCAGCCATTCTCTTACCAGCCGCACATCTTGATCCCTGGCCTGTCTCTCCCTCCACCGACGGGGATCCCATCCCCAGTTCTCAGGCACGGCCTCTTGTCTGCTGCCTGGTGCCTCTACTGCTCCTACCATATAGCCCTCCTCCGGGCTGGCCCCTCCGGGGCTTTCCGCTTCGGGCAGCCTTGAGAGGACGTCCGCGTTCGTGTGTTCACGCCCTGGTCGGTACTGTAGTTGATAGTCAAAGTTGGCCAGTTGGGCCACCCACCGCTGCTCCACGGCTCCCAGCTTCGCCGTCTGTAAGTGTACTAATGGGTTATTGTCTGTAATGATCGTCACCTTGGCACCCCAGAGGTAGTCTTTAAATTTCTCACTTAGGGCCCACTTCAACGCCAGCAGCTCCAATTTGAAAGAACTATAGTTCGCATCGTTCCTCTCGGCTGGGTGGAGGCTCCGGCTGGCGTACGCGATGACCCTCTCAACTCCGTCCTGCCGTTGAGCCAACACCGCTCCCAGCCCGAGATTGCTGGCATCTGTATACAAAAGGAATGGTTTTGTGAAATCTGCGTATGCCAAGATAGGGGCCTGTAGCAGCTCCTGCTTCAATGTCTGGAACGCCGACTCACAATTTGCATCCCAGTCTACGTTGGGCGACCCCCGGCCCCGGTTACGACCTGTGCCAACCAGCAACTGATTAAGGGGTTTAGCAATTTTTGAAAAGTCCTTTATGAAACGCCTATAGTATCCCACAAATCCTAAAAAGGATCGCACTTGCCTCACTGTCCTCGGGGCCTTCCAGTCCTTCACGGCCGATACCTTTCCAGGATCTACGGACACTCCAGCCGCACTGACCACGTGGCCCAGAAAGTTGACTTCTCTCCGTAGTAAGTGACACTTATTGGGCTGTAGTTTCAATCCGTACTTCTCCATGGCCCGAAAGACTTCCTCGAGGTGCCTCAGGTGTGAATCAAAATCTGGGGAGTAGACAATCACATCATCCAGGTAAACTAATACTGACTCCATTAACTGACCTCCCAAGCACCGCTGCATCAGCCGCTGGAAGGTGGCCGGAGCGTTACAGAGCCCGAAAGGCATCCGGTCCCATTCAAATAGTCCAAACGGGGTTGTAAAGGCAGTCTTCTCCCGGTCTGCTTCGGCCACCTGCACCTGCCAGTAGCCACTGGCCAAATCTAGGGTAGAGTACCATGCCGACTGCGTGAGGCTGGCAAGCGAATCTTCGATCCGTGGCAAAGGGAAAGCGTCTTTCTTAGTCACGAGGTTCAGCTTACGGTAGTCCACGCAGAATCTCCAAGCCCCCGTCTTCTTTTGCACCAGCACTATGGGGGCCGCCCACGGGCTGCTGCTTTCCCTAACAACTCCTTGCTTCAGCATGCCTTGCAGGAGTGTACGTACCTCGGTATACAAAGTGGGCGGAATTGGGCGATACCTCTCCCGGCTGGGCCCTGCATCCCCGGTAGGTATATGATGTTGTACCACCTGGGTGCATCCGTAGTCTTCGTCGTGGGTGGCGAACACATGCTGCCATCTCCGAAGGAGGGCCTGTAACTTCTGTGTCTGTGCTTGCTCTAAATCCTCCCCTTGTAACGACTCACCCGCCAGGTGGCTCGGCACACTCCTCTCCATACCACCCCATGGGGTGTCTACTTGTGTCAGGGCCACCTCGATGACAGTGGGGCACACCTGACGAAAACTAATATCCCTCTCTTCCCTTACTTGGTGGGATGTAACCGTTGTCAGACGGGCTAATCGTTGGTGCCGATGTAGTTGCACCGCGTATGGATGTACATTCCGTATCCTCACGGGGACTCTCCCCCGCCGGACCGTCGATAATCCTCGTGCCACTTCCACTTGTGGACAATCCACATGGGGCTCCACCAGCACCCACTCTTCTGGGCCCGCTCTTCGGGGCGGTACTCGCGCCCACACAACAGCCTCACTTTTTGCGGGGACAGACAAAGCAAAACGACACATCACTCTTCCTACCTCTTCCTGTTCCCTGCGGACTTGGCTCATTTGCACCCTTCGACAGTCAGCTACCACACACTCCCACTTGGGCCTCTCTGCAGGTGGTATCTTCGATACGGGCCTAGCCCGAAATAGCTCTTCCCAGCAATCAGCGAGGACATTCATGCCCAACAGGGCTCGATGTGCACCCAGACAATGGTCTTGCACGATAATCACACCTTTCTGGGGGACCATCACTCCGTGAACCTCTAGGTCCGTCAATCGGTAGCCAATATATGGGATGTCGAGGCCGTTTGCGCCCTTCAGAGTAAGCCAGGGGGCCTCCGCCCCTGGTGCCCCTTGTTTCCCAAACACTTCTTCGGATAAACTCTCAGCAAACAACGTCACTTGGGAGCCTGTGTCTACCAGGCATTGAATCTCCTTGCCGCACACTCTCACCTTCGCCACGGGGCTACGCCCAATCATCTGGCTCCTAGAGCCATATCCTCTTCCAGGGTCTTCTCGAGGGGTCCCGGCCACACGACCCACAGTGGCCGGCCGACCTAAAAACCCCCTTCTGACGCCCTGCGGGGCCCACACTGACGGCTATAGTGACCTGGTTTGCCACAGCGGTTACAGATGGGTCGCCCTTGCTCGTCCCATTCGAAACGGGGCCGGTTAAAGTGGTTCGGGCGCCTGAACGGCTCTCGGCCTCCCTCTGAGTACACTCGGTCTCGGGGCGCCGGCCGTGGTTCCTCCCGCGCCCGTCCTTGGCGCAATTCTCCTACGAGGGCTTTAGACAGTTCAGACATCTGGTCGCGGACATCTTTCAAAAGTTCAGCCTTCAGTGCTTGCTTCCAGTCAGGGCCTCCGGGTTGTGCTGGTGCTACTTCACTGACAACCGCACACACTGGGGAACCACTCACCTCAGTCTCATCACCTTCCAGGGCCAGTGCCTCTTTCTTCAGATCTTCGAACGTAAGACCCGGGTCCCTTCGAAACTGGATACGTAGGCTCTGTCTCACCGGACCCTCCTTCAACCCCAGAAGAAACTGGTCCCGCAATAGAGTCTCTCCATCTCCCAACCCGTGGTCCCGACGGGTCTGTAGTCGGGCGAATTGCTCTCGCAACCTCAGGGCGAAAGCTCTAATCGGTTGGCGGGGGCCCTGCTTACAATTGAAGAACTGGGAGCGAAGGACAGCTACGGGGGTGTGGTCACCATACTGTTCAGTGAGGAACTGGAACACGGTTTGGGCGTTGGCTCTAACGGCTTCGGGGGCGGCATGCACCTCTCGCCGCGCTTCTCCATCCAGGGAGTTTAACACAAATTGAAGCCGCTGGGCTGCACTAAGGCCCTGTAGGTCGGCCAAGTACTCTAGTTGAGCCTTCCATTCAGACAATCGTACCTCGGATTCTGTCCCCCCATATTTTTGAATCCAGGGGCTCCCCATAAAAACGGGCATGGCACGGGGTTGGGCTGAAAGCCCCGCGTTGTCGGTCATTGGACGACCTTGGTTACTCAACTCGAGGTGGAAACCCTGCCGACTACGCCAAATCTGTCACACCCAGGGGCTGGCTATGCTTTAACTAAGCCACACCCCTTCTCAACTTCCACCTCGAGGAGGTCCCCAAACCCGACCCAATGGCCAAACAACACGAGAACAAGTAAGTGATAAAACAATCTTTATTTAAATATTTAAAAATAGCTTGGGGAATAGGGAAAGGGCAATTAAAACTAAACTCTGACTCGGCCCTCCAGATGGGCTATGGCCGGGAAGAGGTCAGGGAGCAAGGGGGCCACGGGGATCCGGGGCGTAGGACTCGGGCCCCGGCCTGAGTCTTAGGTATCCGTAGCGCCCTCCTTCTTCCTCCTCTTCGCTGAATACAGCTCACGGTAAGTACTGGTTCACACAGTTCGTTCTCGAGGTGCTCACTCTCTTTCTCTTCCTCCACAGGCAACGGGCTCTTTCTCTTTCTCCACAGGCAACGGCTGGGACACACAGGCACAGTTAATTCAGCTTGGTTTTGCTCTCACCTCTTCGCTGATTACAGCTCACAGTAAGTACTGGTTCACACAGTTCGTTCCTTGGGTGCTCACTCGCTTTCTCTTTCTCCACAGGCAACGGCTGGGACACACAGGCACAGTTAGTTCAGCTTGGTTCTGCTCTCACCTCTTCGCTGATTACAGCTCACAGTAAGTACTGGTTCACACAGTTCGTTCCTTGGGTGCTCACTCGCTTTCTCTTTCTCCACAGGCAGCGGCGTAAGTACAGGTTTCCTCAGTCTCTCCTCGTGTTACCCACTCTCTCTCCTTTTCTCTCCACAGGTATCAACTTGGGCACAATAGCACAGTTAGTTTGCTTTGAATGGCTCTCACCTCTGGGCTGGACACAGCGTACTGTAAGTACAGGGTTCGCTCTATTCCTCCTCGTGTTATTCACTCTCTCTCTCCTTTTCTCTCCACAGGTATCAACTTGGGCACAATAGCACAGTTAGTTTGCTTTGAATGGCTCTCACCTCTGGGCTGGACACAGCGTACTGTAAGTACAGGGTTCGCTCTATTCCTCCTCGTGTTATTCACTCTCTCTCTCCTTTTCTCTCCACAGGTATCAACTTGGGCACAATAGCACAGTTAGTTTGCTTTGAATGGCTCTCACCTCTGGGCTGGACACAGCGTACTGTAAGTACAGGGTTCGCTCTATTCCTCCTCGTGTTATTCACCTCTCTCTCCTTTTCTCTCCACAGGTATCAACTTGGGCACAATAGCACAGTTAGTTTGCTTTAAATGGCTCTCACCTCTGGGCTGGACACAGCGTACTGTAAGTACAGGGTTCGCTCTATTCCTCCTCGTGTTATTCCCTCTCTCTCCTTTTCTCTCCACAGATATCAACTTGGGCACAATAGCACCGTTAGTTTGCTTTGAATGGCTCTCACCTCTGGGCTGAACACAGCGCACTGTAAGTACAGGTTTCCTCTGTTTCTCCTTGTGTTACTCACTCTCTTTCCTTTCCTCTCCACAGGTATCAACTTGGACACAAAACACAGTTACTCTGCTTTGGATGGCTTTCACCTCTGGGCTGGACACAGCGTACTGTAAGTACAGGGTTCGCTCTATTCCTCCTCGTGTTATTCACTCTCTCTCTCCTTTTCTCTCCACAGGTATCAACTTGGGCACAATAGCACAGTTAGTTTGCTTTGAATGGCTCTCACCTCTGGGCTGAACACAGCGCACTGTAAGTACAGGTTTCCTCTGTTTCTCCTTGTGTTACTCACTCTCTTTCCTTTCCTCTCCACAGGTATCAACTTGGACACAAAACACAGTTACTCTGCTTTGGATGGCTTTCACCTCTGGGCTGGACACAGCGTACCGTGCTATCTCCGGAGATCTGAAGCACGCTCACAACATATACTGTACTGAACTAGGCTAGGACCAGCAATCTCCTTGTCCTCCCACGCCGAAGTGCGTGAAGGCGGGGGTTTATCTGACAGGACACACGGCAATACACAGCAGCCCACAGCAATATACAGCACCACGTCAAAATTATAGGTTTTCACAGCACGAAGACTCACCCACCACACTCAGTGTACGGAAAGGACACCCGTCTTCCTTCACTTCGCTTGGTTCGGATCTGGCGATGGAATATGCGGCCTAGCTAGTGATGTCGTCGTTGTGACTACTTCAATAAGTATTCCTTCGGCTCTCCCACCACACTATATTAGGGGTAGGGCCGCCCTCCTCCTCCTGGAGAGATCTACACAACGCCAGGTCAATATACAGGGCACTTTCGACTGGCTCTTAGTACTCACATCAATGCCACTTCCAATCCCCTTTTTCACGTCGTCTCAGTTCGCCGTATAATCTGTTCACTTCTCAACCTTTAAGGTTCGCGATGTCTTCACAATCATACAATTCCAGCCTGAGGGAGAGAGAGAGTTAGACAGCTACCAGCAGCGTACCAAGACGGGCACAACCCAGTGCTTCACACACACCAAAAAGAGCTTCCCAGACTGGGAAATAACTTGGCCTTAAGTACTGCCTTGTCCAGCGTATCCTCCAATCACCAACCGCTGTCCCTAACTAGGCACAGGTGCATCGAATTCCCTGATTTTCCTTCTTACGGCGCTACCGGAAGTTCCGGTGTTCTGTTTTTCCGGTCCGGGCGGAAACGCTTCCGGGCGGAACCAAACTTCCCGAATTTTGGTTCCGCCCCTAAAGATCGTCACCTTGTGACATGTGTGTGTGAGAGAGAGAGAGAGAGAGTCTGCCGTAATTGTGGGCATATGGCTTGGCAAAGTTTTCTGAGTCCACAACACTGAGATTTGCTAACAGGATGAATACTAATGATGCTGGTGACATCATTGTTATAATACTTGAAATATGAATTGGTATTGATGCTCTTTTCTTTATGTCTATTTAACCATCTACAGAGCTCAGTCAGGGTAGTGATATATTTGCCGTCTCCCCCGACTTAGGTCTATAGATAGCCTTACACTATAAAGACAGTGACGTGTACAGTTGACTCTCTTACACAGTTGACAGAAAGGATGCAGGATGCATGCTGATATATGCAGAACCAAAGCCTAAAACCTAGACTTAAAAAAAACTTAACACTATTCTAATGCTGCACTGATAGTTTCTTCAGTGTATAGACATCAAAAAGAGTGGTTAGACATTTCCAAATGCTGAGCTGGATATGACAATCACAGACCCCTGTCAGTGGTGCCAAAATCACTGAAGTTGTTCGTATATGTATCCATATCCAGTCAGTCCGACCCTGTCCCAAATGCTGCTCTTATGTCCCTCCTTTAAGTAATGCTGCACAGACTGTTAGGTAGTAGTCTGCATCAGTGCAGGCTCAGCACATGTGAGCATTGAGGGTACATAGCGGCCATGAAAGGGAATCAGATCCTTAAGGTCTCATAAAACTTCACAGACACAAGCCGCTGCAAGACTGCAAATACACATCAAGTGCCCCATTTGGGACAGGGCCATTGTGTTTAAGGGTTTCATGCAGAAGCATTAAGTCGAGTCCACATTACGGCTTATTCTGGCTAAGATTCACAGACTAAAAAGGGAAGAGACTATAAATCGAGCAAGCAGTTCACTTTTTGTTACATTAAGAAATCTAAAACCAGATACAATACCAATCGAGAAAGTCTGCACCGTTCAAGTCTCTCATTAATATTGTATTTATTCCTTTGATCTCTAGAGAAAAACATTAAAAAAATTATCTATCAATATTTTGAGCAATATGTCAGTAATTTTTTTATATAGATTTGGACTTTATTTGAAATAAATGTATTTAATATAATATTTGTTTTTGTTTTTGTTTTGTTTTTAACTAGGGATGGCAAAGCTGAATTTTCACTGTCCATTATTTCCATCTTCATTGTAATATGATGATGTGGTGCTTAAGAAGCACTTCTTATTATTATCAGAGTTGAAAAGAGTTGTGTTGCTTAATATATTTTTCTGGAAACCATGATTTTATTTATTTATTTTTTTAAAAGATATTTGTGTATATGTATGAACTGTATGAAGTCATGAATAACTGTAAATAACAAATTTAATGTTAAAATCTAATTTATCAAAATGCAACTGCCAAAAAGAGAGAGAGAACTTTAAAAATCAGCATGATAGAATTGGCGCAAAGATGTTACAAATATTAAGAGAGGCTGTAAAGAAGGGTGACATATTGTCAGCAGGAAAGATGGCAGCAGCGTGCTTACTATCAGCGTCAGTGCTAAGATCTCAGCATTATTCACTGTCACTCTGACAACACGCACAAGACATCTGTCATTGCCTTGGTGTTTGTGCATGTTTCTGTGTGACTGCGTTAGATGTGTTTGGAAGAGCATGTGAGTGCATGTGTGCGCTTCGCCCATCATTCCGACATTAACTAGACAGAGGCTGCGGTGAACTCTAAACGTGCCCTGCCTGATAATGAAAACAGTTCCTGCTCTTTCACACCCTCTTTTCCCGCTCCAATAAAAATGAAACAGAAAGAGGGGGAAAAAATGATGCAGAAGGTGACATGACTCCACCCACCTCTGCTTTTGCCATCTCACCAAAATTCATCATCACTCCCATACCAATTCCTCTCTCTCTCTCTCTTTCCACTAGTCCACTTTGATGAGAATCGACAGCTTATCACAGAGGAGAATTCAATTACCTCTTCACATGTACACACTTACACACACTTGCGGTGTTTGAATTGTGTCAAAGCACTGGGGGGGGGCCCTAACCAGACCCCAACCCTCCCACATGCCCCCCCAAAAAAACAAAAAAAAAACAAAACTTCATATAAAAACGATTCATAATTTTTAGCATTATCATTATGAAAACCTTATTCTAAGATATAAGCGTATTATTTGATGACCAGTGAATTAATGATAATAACTATACAGTACGTTGCTGCAGGACTGCTGTGGAAAACTGACTCTGTGTGGTGGTCAGTTCACAGCAGTGACAGAAATGAATCTTTTCCAACAAGTTTAAAATGATTTTAACCCTTTATGTACATTTTTGCCTATAATCAATGAAGCTGTCCATACACTGTACAATAAATGAACCTCTTTCTTATTTCACACGTACATCTGCACTTTGTTGCATATGATGAGGGAATTCATGAGTTTCAGTCTGAACAAAACTCTGGGGTCTCAGCAATGACTGATCTGAACGCCTCTGATTTTTAAGCTCAACAGAATCGTGTGTGATTAATTATAATGAGCAATGCTGTAATATATAATGTACAAATTAATACAGCAATCTAAACGTCGTTTTAAATATTATCGTTTTATTGAACAAAGACCCCCAAGTATATTTTGTGGGTAGTTGGGGGGGGGGGGGGGGGGGGGGGTCTCTTAAATATTTAAAGTGGATTTGTATACTGTAACTTTTTGTCTGATGTTTATTTAGCTGCTGTGATATAGCCTAATGTAGATATCTGGGTAACTCAGTTATGGATTTTATTGCACTATGCTATTAATCCTTCAATTAACACCACTAAGTTCTCGAAGTTCAGCATCACCTGCATGACTCATGAGTTCTCTAACAGCAACCCTGTAGCGGTCCATTTTAATTCACTGGCATCGCATACTAAATTATTTTCAATTGTGATAAAATCAGACTGGTGCATGATTGAGAGTGACAGCTGACTCCCTTCCAAACATTGGTCTTTCAAATCTACAGCTTTGAGAATGTGTGTCTTTCATCTCTGGTTTTTGTCCTCTGTGACACAAGTGCACTACGGGCTGCTTTTTTGTGTGAAGTAGTCCTTATCAGCAGAAAGTGAAGAGAGGATACTGTCTAAGTAGGCTGGCAATAGAAACACAAGTGCAGTGTTCAAATTGGGAGGGCAGTCCTGGTCCTCCCATAAGCATTTTTTTTTTACATTTAAAATTTTAATAATATTTCACAGTATTTAAGTTTTATTCTGTTTTTGATCCAACAACAGAGCCTTGGTACGCATAAAAGACTTCTTTTAAAATCATATAAAATCATACTGACCCCAAACTAAAACTTTTTACACTATTACTGTTTTACTGTGTAAAATGCTTTTTACAAACACAATCCAAAGTGCAACTTTTCTAAATAACACTGAATATACTCCTACTCACAAACAGAAACAAATGTTGAGTACTGTTCTGTAATTCTGCCATTTTGAAGATTTTGGAAAGATCTTTTTGCCGTTTAACTGAAATATATCCATTTTATTAGCACCTTCATACACACACAAGCTGCCAGCATAATCGGTTAAGACTTTGTATAGACTGTTACATCAACATGACAATTACATTTTGTCAGGATTGCTTGCTGCTGGTCAGGGGCACATGAATTTGTAACTATATATATCCATCTATCTATCTATCTATCTATCTATCTATCTATCTATCGATATATATATATATATATATATATATATATATATATATATATATATATATATATATATATATATATATATATATACAGTACAGACCAAAAGTTTGGACACACCTTTTCATTCAAAGAGTATAAATGGGGTTGGGACCATCAGTTGTGTTGTGCAGAAGTCAGGTGGATACACAGCTGATAGTCCTACTGAATAGACTGTTAGAATTTGTATTATGGCAAGAAAAAAGCAGCTAAGTACAGGAAAACGAGTGGCCATCATTACTTTAAGAAATGAAGGTCAGTCAGTCCGAAAAATTGGGAAAACTTTGAAAGTGTCCCCAAGTGCAGTCACAAAAACCATCAAGCGCTACAAAGAAACTGGCTCACATGCGGACCGCCCCAGGAAAGGAAGACCAAGAGTCACCTCTGCTGCAGAGGATAAGTTCATCCGAGTCACCAGCCTCAGAAATCGCAGGTTAACAGCAGCTCAGATTAGAGACCAGGTCAATGGCACACGGAGTTCTAGCAGCAGACACATCTCTAGAACAACTGTTAAGAGGAGACTGCGTGAATCAGGCCTTCATGGTAGAATATCTGCTAGGAAACCACTGCTAAAGAAGGGCAACAAGCAGAAGAGACTTGTTTGGGCTAAAGAACACAAGGAGCTGAAGCATGGAGGAGGAGGTGTGATGGTGTGGGGGTGCTTTGCTGGTGACACTGTTGGGGATTTATTCAAAATTGAAGGCATACTGAACCAGCATGGCTACCACAGCATCTTGCAGCGGCATGCTATTTCATCCGGTTTGCGTTTAGTTGGACCATCATTTATTTTTCAACAGGAAAAATGACCCTAAACACACCTCCAGGCTGGGTAAGGGCTATTTGACCAAGAAGGAGAGTGATGGGGTGCTGCGCCAGATGACCTGGCCTCCACAGTCACTGGACCTGAACCCAATCGAGATGGTTTGGGGTGAGATGGACCGCAGACAGAAGGCAAAAGGGCCAACAAGTGCTAAGCATCTCTCGGGGAACTCCTTCAAGACTGTTGGAAGACCATTTCAGGTGACTACCTCTTGAAGCTCATCAAGAGAATGCCAAGAGTGTGCAAAGCAGTAATCAAAGCAAAAGGTGGCTACTTTGAAGAACCTAGAATATGACATATTTTCAGTTGTTTCACACTTTTGTTGTGTATATAATTCCACATGTGTTAATTCATAGTGTTGATGCCTTCAGTGTGAATCTACAATTTTCATGGTCTGGAAAATAAAGAAAACTCTTTGAATGAGAAGGTGTGTCCAAACCGTACTGTACTGTATATTTATATAATTCTATAAAACTGTTTCCTATCCATGATATCAGAATGACTTTATTAATTGGTACGAGATGGATTCTTTCTATTCATTCATGGAGGTTGTGCAGTTAGCTGACTGCAGTGAAGTGAATGCCACACCAATCTCAGCCCTGCAAACTGCCACCCTGCCAAGATCTGCATCAAAACACACACACACACACACACACACACACATAGACACACACACACACTCTCGCACACACACACCGCTCACACACACACATAGATGACATCAACAAACCTGCTTAGTATGATGTGCTCCTTGCTTACTTCAGCATTGTGTCTATTTTTATATACAGTACATAATGCAAGCGTATGTTTTATACCTGTCAGCTGCCTTTCTTTACTAAACTATAAAGAGAGATGCTACTTTAATAAATATTTACTAATCTTTATAAAATAAGAACAAATGCAAACTCACAGACACACAGACACACGTTTTTTTGGGGGGCATCCCTAGGCATAATGGTTTTATACTGTACAAACTGTATATTCTATGGCCCTACACCAACCCTACACCTAACCCTAACCCTCACAGGAAACTTTGTGCATTTTTACTTTCTCAGAAAAACTCATTTTGTATGATTTATAAGCCTTTTGAAAAATGGCAACAAGGGGTTATGTCCTCATAAGTCACCCTCTCCTTGTAATACCTGTGTCATACCCATGTCATTATACAGAGTTGTGTCCTGATAAGTCACAAAAACAAGAGCACACACACACACAAACACACTAAGTATTCTCCTATAAAAATTATTTGCAGACAGTGTATGCAGTGAGTGCACAGAAAGGTTGATAATCAATAGTGCAGTGTTTAACTTTGGGCTCTCTCAATCAATACAGAGCTCTGAACAAGAACTAAATATACCATTCGGCCCAGAATCAGAGAAAGACAGAGAGAAAGAGTCAGGCATAAGAAAGGAAAGTTAGCAATATGGCAAATTTAATCTGAAACAAACATAATCAATAAGCCATCGGAAAAATAATAAACTGTATATCCAAATTATAGGAATTTTATGGTCTTTTGTCTTTTGAGCTTTGAAATGTAGTGTGTAGATTCCAGTATATATATATATATATATATATATATATATATATATATATATATATATATATATATATATATATAACTCTAATACTGACCCATAACCAATATAGTACCAAACATAATGTGCATCCCTAGACAAAAGAATATGTGCTCTCAAACACCCATATGTGCTTGTTGAACCTTTCTGATTTTAAAACTAATAAAAGGCCTAGGTATACAGTACTCCTTCCATTGTATCTCATGCAACAAAATACAAAGATTAACTAAAATTTGTGCACACAGTGAGTTCTTCACAATAGTCCATGTCAAAACTGTCAGCTGATACAGAAATGACATCCCAACAGAGTCAAAGCCCCTTCTTTTCATGTCTCATTAGCATGTAATACATATGGAAGGATAGAGAGAAAGACAGACAAAAACAGCAGAGAAAAAAAGTATCTGGAGGAGAGAGAGAGAGACAGGGAGAGTCATGCTTTTCACACTTAAGGAACACAGTCCATAGTTATCTACAGTAATGGCAGGTCCGTAATCAGCACAAAGCTAATTCACTGTGATGCAAAAATGGCCCACTATTTCTCTTTTCCCTCCTCCTTTCATTGTTTCATCTGTCTGCCACATGATTTCTGGGCATTTCTCCTCTCTACTTCCTGCTTGTTTGACTTTCTGCACACAGACTTTGTTTCCTCAATATTGCAAGGAAACCTCTTGTGATAAACCAAACAAATAGCATGATCATTGAGGACAAACCAAAAAGGCAATGTTTCCAAATCATTAAATGCTCCAGACACTTGAGCTGTACAAGTGCTGGCATTGAGTTAAAGGAACGTGATTAATTTATTTATACAGCTGAGAAAATAAATTACGCACACCACAAATCAGATCACGCATTTTCACTTCTAAATTCTCTTCTAAATTGAGCTTTCTCTCTCTCTCTTTTGTGAATTGATATTCATTGTATCTGTATTTGAGGTAATATTTTTAACAAGGTCAAGATGGAATCTGCTGACTTTGCTTTTTCTATGTTTTGTGGAAAATCTGCAGAACTTTGTGAAATATTTGGAAAAATGTAGGAAAACTAAGTCTTATTAGTGGCATTTTAACTTCAAATGTGCTTCAATACTGCTCTTCACAACTTTCATTGTTAACAGAAATGATGTAAAGTAAGCACATGAGGCAGAAGCCGGCTTATTTCTCCACAAATCGAATCAAACATCTCTGAAATTAAAACATTATTGTAGGCTTACTGGTAGGGCAAGAACACTGATTTGACTTAATAATTCATTTGCTGTGGAGTTTGAAGACACAGATTCCATTTGGGACTGTTCAATAATGCTGCCAAATAAATTACAGGAAAAAAAATGCTAAGCTAATGCTAATATGGGTTTCTGTTAGAGGCCAATACTCATGTTTAGCCATTATTTATTCAACTATGTTGGAACTGAGTCTCTCTCTCTCTCTCTCTCTCTCTCTCTCTCTCTCTCTCTCTCTCTCTCTCTCTCTCTCTCTATCTCGCTCTCTATTTTTCTTGCAGTCATCATTCTCAGTATTAATGCATTAGTAACATTGTGCAGCAATTCCTCTGGGAGACAGTCAAATGGTCTTACACCCCTCTATGGCATAGGAAGTAGTGGGGAAACATGACAGCATTATACCTTACCTCAGACGGCAGCCTTCCCAAAGCCCAAAAGTCCTTCAAAAAGTCTTGAATTTACACTGTGGAGCAAACAGCATTGAAGGAAAAAAAAGGATACAGCCGTACTCCTCCAGAACGAGTGCCAATGGCAAGGATCTTTTGCACTGGGTCAAATGCCAGAGCTGTGGGCTGATAGGGAAATCCATGACGCACCGTCTACAGAGAAAGGAAAACACAGAAAACATGAAAAAAGAAAGAAAAGAAAACATGCTGTGCTACATTAAGAACAAAGTACTCTGGGCAACTTTAGTCATTCATTCCCACATAATAGTGACACAGCCTACGGCCTGCCTGCACCCCCTGCTACTCTCCTGAGAACAGCTCACATGAAACAGTACTTCAGCATCTGCTGCTCACTGTGCAGCCACCCGCTCCTTCCCATCTCCTACAAGATATATTCTGCAATATTATATTGGTTTTGCATAAAAATTGGCTGTTCAAAAGTTTGAGGTCAGTAGGATTTTTTTGTTTTTGAAAGAAGCCTCTCATGCTTTCCAAGACTGCATTAAAAATGATAAAATACATTTGAATTATTTTTAAAGTAACTGTTGTCTATTTTAATATACTTTTAAATGTAATTAATTCCTGTGATGACAAAGCTGAATTTTCAGAAGCCATTATCCGAGTATTAAATTCCACATGATCCTTCAGAAATTATTATTTTATGTTGATTTGCTGCTCGAGGAAAAGCCTGTTTATCACAGAGTTACAGCCATTTATTAATGTACAAAATAATATAAGACAGAAATTATAAGTATTTTCTTCTCAAACTTAAGGAATTGAATTCAGATTTAATGCAACATTTTTATTAATTACTTACATGATACACAAGATGATCATTTACAAGTTGCCCATTACCATGTTTAAGGTAAGGGGGAAACCTTATGCATCCAATTTTACTCATCAAAAAATGTCAACATTTCTTACCAAAGGCTAACTTTTACGAAATTTCAAGCCAAAACCAAAGTTCAAACTTTATCAGTCTGGCTGCAATGATGGATCCTGGCATAAGATATATAAGCAACAGTACTGAAAGTGTCCCACAGCTCAGAAGTGTGTCCACATTCTGTTCATTTCAAACAATTCTTTCCAATCAGCTTCATATGCTATACCTTCCATACTTTTACTGCTTTCTGTCTGGAAAAAAAGTTCAAGATCAAATTAGGTCAGTAAAATAAAAAAGAAAATAAAAAAGATTATGCCCTGCTACTTAGTTTACTTAATGCAAAATCACTTGGGATTTGAACCATTTCAATCACATAATCATATATCATCAAAGATGATGATGACACCAGATCACTTGATTGAGACACTAAATCATATGGCACTTCACACTGCTGCCATGCTGACAACACTCCACTTTCCATCTCATTTCCTTTTCCATGTGTCCATGTCTACAATTTCAGCAAAGATCTCAGCATGCCCTTCTGGCACCTCGCTGACCACTCAAGCTCAACTTCATCAAAACCAAGCTCCGCTACCCCCCCAGCCAACACTCCCCCACTCAGTCTATCTTCATCTCAGCTGAAGGTCACACAGCTGTCAACGCTTGCTGTGCAAAAACGATGGTGCCCCCCAAGGCCAACCATCACATTCATGGACAAAATTGCAAGAACCACCTAAACATGCCAGAATCAAGCTTTCCCTTCACTTCTACACCAAACAGCTGGTTTAGTTTCTGCTTATTTGATAACAAGATCATTAACTTCTTACTGGCCTTCCTGCATCTGCTACATGATCTCTTAAACATAGTCAAAACATTCCTTTTTATCTCAAGTTTAATTCAATACAATTTCAAAGTACTTTATTGCTCATATTACCACAAAATCAATTTACACAAAGTAATGAATAACCTAAATAAAGTATCATTAATTAAGAAATAAGCTATTAGTGGCCAATGGCCAAATGAAATACAATAAAATAATACAATTTAATTTAATTTAGCAAGATATTAAATGAATGTAAGGTAGGCTAAATGCCTTACTCAGGGTCCTAATGGTGATTGCTTGCTGCATGTGGGTCTTGAACCAGCAACCTTCTGGCTAAGAGCCCTGAGCTTTATTCTGTAAATCACACTGCATTTAACCTCTAGAATTTCTCACACATTACACGTTTGCACAAATCAAAGTCAAGATGCGGTTATCTGCCATAAGCAGACAGCTAACTGTAAGGACGGCCCCTGTGGAGCATCACCGGGTTAAGTGCTTTGCTCAAGGACACAACGGTGACATGGGAATCTATTTCTGCTAATTCACCTGCAACCAGTGTTAATCTCGTTATCAATTCAATTACTGACAAATTGCTTGTCACTGATGAGTTTAATCAATAAAAAGGGCAACATTGTGCATCATGATGACAATTTTAAAATGTTATAATTTGACAAAAAATAACACTACAAGCTAACGATGTTTTTGAAGAAAAATCTACAAAGAAAATAGTTGTTTTAAATAATGCAGTCACAATCAATAATATCAGAGAATTCAATATTACATTGAATTGCATCTGCACAAAATGCACAAATGGATAAGTAACATGATAGTCAAACTATGAAGTCATGTTGTGTGTTTCCATAACAACGCAATGAATATATATATATATATATATATATATATATATATATATATATATATATATATATATATTTGTTGTAAAAATACATTTTTAATCAAATCAAACTGTTATTTAGACAAACACACGATTGAAACAGCACATTATTGTTCATTCCCACTCACTAAATCAAAAACGTTAGTTTAAATTAGTTCACTCCAGATTTAAAAGTTCTTGATAATTTACTCACCCCTGTGTAATCCAAGATGTTCATGTCTGTAATTCTTCAGTAGAAAAGATATTAAGGTTTTTGAGGAAAATATTCCAAGATTTTTCTCCATATAGTGGACTTCAATGGCGACCAACAAGTTAATGTTCCAAACTGCAGTTTCAATGCAGATTCAAAGGGCATTACACGATCCCAGCCGAGTAATAAGGGTCTTATCTAGCAAAACGATCTATCATTTTCTAAAAATAAATAAATATTTATATACATTTTAACCACAAATGCACATCTTGCACTAGCTCTGCGATGCGTGTCACACATATGATATTTATGTCTTTGTATCAGTTTTTTTTTTTTTTTTAAATGGTTGATTAGTTTGTGTATCCTGGATATTTAAATATTTTGAAACCTAAAAAATCTATTCTGCTAGGAAAAAAACATGACCTTTCGAACGTGATTACAGAATGCATGAAGTTGTGGATGTGCATTGCAGAGCTAGTGCAAAACTAGCATTTGTTGTTAAAAAGAAATGACTAATAATTTTGCTGACCCTTATGCCTCGCAGGGGGTCGTGTACAGCCCTTTGAAGCTGCCTTGAAACTGCAATTTGGATTTGTAACCCACTGGCTTCCATTGAAGTCCACTACTTTCTCTCAATTTTTAAATCACTTCTCAAAACCTTTTTTTTTTTTTTTAGATTAGACTATCCTGAGTGATTTACTGTTGTTATGTTAATGGGTATTGCTTTTTCTTTGTATTACTGTTTATTGTGATATATTCTGTTTTATTAAGTATTTTAGTATTGTAAGGTGTCCTTGAGTGTCTTGAAAGGCGCCCATAAATAAAATGAATGAATTATGATTGTATTTGGAGAAAAATCCTTTATTGTTTTCCTCATAAAGTAAAACAACAGTAACTTAAAACATTTGTTGGTACATGTCAGAACACATGAAATTTGAAATTTTTCCTTATATTAGCTGGTAATTTAAATTTCTGCTCCAAACATCTCTAAATAGCCAACAAAACAATTAAAGTGCATCAAAAGTTCCAGAGCCTATCACTAGCGAGTCACTTATGTGCTATTTTACACAATGGACATTTAACTTGTTACACTTGCAGCAAACTGCCTGCAATCACTGTAATCAATTGAGCTGGTCGGGGGCCAGCTTCAAATCATGCTGCTCTGAGTGTGTTTTATTTGGTGCACTGAACTGTAAAGAAGCTGTCCAGAATGTGTGCTCTGAAATGTAAGAGCAGGTGCTGTCCTCAGCCATCGGAGCTGGAAGCATGCAATGAGAGCCGTCCACAGCCTGCGGGTCTGTGCTAGTGCTCTGGCGCTGGTTATGGCCGGCACAGATGGTGCTGAAATCCATCACACATGCGGCTCCAGAGTTGTGACGCAAATTGTGACACTGTCCAAAAATATTTTAGAAACAATTCTGCAGATTAGTGTCGAATGCTTCCTGATTGGGACTCTGACAGAGAGTGTAACAAATTCAAGTGATCCATGAGGTTTTTTTTTTTTACATTTTACTGTAAAAATGCACTTTCGCTCACTCACTTTCCCCATTTGTTTGGCTCCCTTATGAAGGTACATTCATCAATAATTAATCTGCATGGCTCTGGACTGATGCAAGCAAGTACTGGATGAATGAGCAGGAGGGAGTGATCACAAAGCAAACAAAAGACACAGAGAGAGAGCAAGAGAGAGCAAGAGAGATGGGATGAAGTTAGTGTGATGCCACTACAGCTGCAGGTTCATTGTCTGCTTATGCAGACAAGTGGAATAATTGATCTGCGTCTGCATGGGAGTGGCTGCGTTCGATGTTTCAGTGCGTATGTGCGTGTTGCCTTATCATCTCTATTAATCAAACGAGTGCTAATGAATGCCTCAGCATATAGATTTTCATTCAGTGCTCTGCTTTATTGCAGACTATTTAAGCATCCCCCTCCCATTCCCTCTTCATCTCTGGGTTTCTCTCCTCTCACTCTCTCATACTGATATGGGCTGTTGTCTCCGCCGTTTAGCTATTCAATTTCTCCACCCTGTTTCTACTACTCCATGCTGTTCTATCACTCTTAAAGGGACAGTTCACCCAAAATTTTTAATTCTGTCAAGGTGTAGTCAAACCTATGTACATTTCTTCCTGACATACAGACATTTTATTTGTAATGACACAAGGGTGAGTTAACAATGACAGACCATTCATTTTTGGGTGAACCGTATCTTTAAGTTTGCATGAAGCAAACCATTTCTTTCAAAAGCTTGGGGTCAGTTATTTATTAAATCAAACCTTTCCACAAGGATGCATTAAATGAATCAAAAGTGACAGTACAAATTTATTATTATTATTATTATTATTATTATAAGTAGCAAAAGTACATATTTAATCAAATCAAACTGATATTTACACAAACATATGACTGAAACAACACATTATTGTTCATTCCCACTCACAGAATCAAATGATGCGGTCACACCACACAACTAGCTGTCACACAATCAGGCCAGAACCACATATGCCGTGTGTTTGAGCATGCTGTAACACGCTTTTGTGTCAACCAAGTAGCAAACCCAAAATGAACCTCCCCACCCCCACTCACCATTTCTCCAACTCATTCATACGGGATATATCATCTTCTACATGCTGCACGTATCTGTCTATCTCTCTGTCTTACAGTTTGCTAGATAATGCAGAAAGGAATTAAATATTTCCAGTAATGTGTAGGGCCTTCTTTCAACTCATTATTCTGTCAGTAACTGATGTGATGCCGTGATAGAAATAAAAATCTCTACAGCTGCATTTATACTGCTCCAAATGGTTTTTGAACTGTGGCTTTGTGACATTTTGTTCTGTGTAAATGTTTTGATGGGAACTGCAGTATGTGACTGGATGCTTTTATGGGTTCTCTGCATCAGCTCATGCTAGTAAAGAAGGGCAGAGTAACCATAAAAACAGCATCTGCCTGACACACTATCAATTAGCCACACAGAATATTTATTTAATTCACTCCCTCTCTGTACATAAACAAATAGGAAATATGTTTATGGTAACTATATAGTACACTTATGATAGAAACTTTTTTATTCACCCCCCAAAAAACTTTTCTTCACTCAGGTGCTGTCAAACTCCAAAATGTAAAATAAATTAGTCTGTATGAGTGTGTGTGTGTGTGTGTGTGTGTGTGTGTGTGTGTGTGTGTGTGTGTGTGTGTGTGTGTGTGTGTGTGTGTGTGTGTGTGTGTGTGTGTGTGTGTGTGTGTGTACAGTATTATATATATATGACATAAATGGAGTATATACTGTATGGCAACAATGTTTTGTTATAACAATTTATTGGAGCCTTAATAAAATAATTTTTGGCAACTTAGCAAAACATCACATGCCTGCTAGGCTTCCATATACTAAATATTCCCTGTTCATTTAAACACACTGAAAGCTGCGTCTAAGTCATTGTCTGTGGTAATCTACAACATGATACAGATGTGAAAAAAGCCCAGAATATTCCTTTAATGAGCCACAAACATATTTGCTCACACACCCCTGTCTCCCGCAGCTGGAGTAGGGGTGGGTGTTCCAGGTTCGGCAGCTCTGCAGCTCTGCAGCCTTTAATCATGGGCGGGAGAAGAGATTGACACACAAGGGGGCGCTGACCTCCTGTCTGTCTCAGCAGGGCGATGCGACCTGTGGCAGGAAGGAGATGCGGAGCCCCTGGGACCTCCCCGTATCCATGCATTAATGGTGGGGGGGGTGCAAACAGGCCCCATACGGGCTGCAAAGAGAGTCATTTTGCATTAAATATACATAGTACAGAGAGAGAATGAAAAATACATCTACTGGCCCCAATCTTTAAAGCCTCATCCATATTTCATGGCCAGAAGATCCATTTTTCCCCTTTTTCTCTCCCTTTCTTTATCTCTGGCCTTCGCCTTTAGTTTTGGTTTTCCTTTAGTTTGTTTGTTTTCAACAGCGTGTTTAATTCTGCATTGGAAAGGCACAGGAAGGAAGAGAGCAACATACAGTAAAGAGACCTGGTCAGCACTGATGTCATAGAACTCTCCAGAACATTGAGCAAGGGTCTCTATCACTCCCTTTAGCTCTATCTATCTCTATCTAATTACATTTCAAACCACTCTTTCTCCATCGCTACAAATATTTTAACACACACACAATGAACTCTCTTTCTTGCTCATTCACTCAGCCTCTTCTTTCAGAGGGGAGGGCGGGCGAGTCTAGACCCCACTCTAAAAATAGACCACACATCCAGCACTCCCATGCACCACTCTCTGCCTAAGACTGCAGATCTCGCTTTCACACTCGCGCTGTGTGTCTCTCAAAAGCATGCACACTCATCACACGTTATCATTTTAGATACAACAGGTACTGTCATATGCTCTCCCAAATATTCTTGTATGGACTGTTGACATCAGTTCCATTCATATATTCCTGTCTCCCTCACACACTTATTTATATATACGACACAGAATTGATCCGCTACTGCAATGCAATATAACACAGTGTAAGCAAAAGATGGTCTAGATAAATGTCTGTTGAAATCATTACTAATGCAGTGTGTATTAAAAATGTATTGAGGGAACTATTAATGCTACACACATATTAGATGCCTTTTGTACACACAAACTGATAGTTTGTTATATCATATCTTTTAATGTAAGTGCATGCACATATAAAATATTAAGGATGAAATGAGTCAGAGCTGTGGTGTAGTGACTTGTATATGTAGGCTAGTACATACGTCACTGATAATTAATGTATTTAAAATGAGACCAAAAATATCTTAATTTCATAAATAAAAAGTGTATAGTTTATGTAACATAACAAATGTGTTCGGTTATATAAAGCTGTTGTGTTGTTCTAAACGTCAACACACAATACTGGCCTCTTCCTCAACTTCACCCTTTTCATTTTTCCAAAATTGCATAATTTGAAAGAAGAATAAATGCCTTTTCCTGCACATTGCTCTAGTAAACTATTGTGGTCATATGTAGCAAATCTCTCAGAGCTGCCTGTTACACATGGGGAGATACTCAGACTGCTGTTCCCTGATAAGCTCTATGCCTTTAATATCCCACAGTCTATCCGTATATGGTTCAGAAAGTAAAGCTTCCAGATTGGCACTTTGTGGTGTATGACTCATACACATGAAGCTAGAGCTACATCCCCTCAATCCTTCAGCCAAGAAAAGAAACATCTAAACACTGAACTTTTGAGTAACTTTTGAACCTTTGATAAAGATTTCTGCCCAAACTGAGGGTCACATTCATTCTTAAAATCTCAGTTTCAAACTGATGATCAGCAACAAAAGCCAGACTAGCTCTTATTTTTGATGTCATAACACAGACAGATGTGTCTGATAGGGATAGAGGCAGTTCTAGCATTACATAAAGTTACATAAGCACTTTCTAAAGTAGGCACTTTTACTTAAATCATCTTATTACAGGAATACTGTTACAGAGCAAATCTTTCTACAATTTCTTGACATAAAATAATAAATAAAATAAAATAAAAAATGAACAAAAAACTTATAATAAAATAAAATAAATCAACTAATTCTTTTCTGAGTAACTTTGGTACTTTGCATCTTTATTTCATTTAGCTGTCTCCTTAAAATGCACTGCTTATGTTGCATTCCTCATTTGCAAGTCACTTTGATTAAAAGTATCTGCTAAATGAATAAATGTTAATGTAACGAAGTCTGAAATTAATCTGATATGCTCACTACAAACTGATGCAACAAAATCCTCAGTACTCTGTCACACACAGTAACTCCCAAATGTCATTTTTTTATAAAATCCTGCACTTTTCGTACAGCAGACCTCAGCCAGTCCATCGGCATTGTGTAGGTGGTCTGTGTGAGAATGAGACTAGGGCAGGGTGTAGTATATAGTGTTGCTTCATTCTGGGGTCTAGGGTTTAATCCCTGCAATCCCAGAGGATAGATTTATTGCTCAGAGGTTGCTCTTTCAAAGATGTGTTATTTGGTGACTGAGAGAGGTACAGTACTGGGGATTGCCTTCAACAAATCACTTAACCCCAGGATGCTCAACAGGACCATGCCTGTAATAAATCTACTGTAAGTTGCTTTGGTTAAAAATACAAATCTTATAAATAACAAAAACTCATAACACGCATAACACACAAACTCAATAACACGTATACAAAAAAGCTTGTTGTGGTCCTCATCTAAGTTCTGTCAAGAAGAAGAATCTGATTCTTTTTTTCATTTGCATGAAAACATTATTAAGCATATTTATAATGCCATTTGTCTGATCCCCAAATTATTCACCTAATCACCATAATGTAGGCAAAACCTGACCCACATTTATAAGCCATAACCCCAAGACATACGATTATATCATTTCAAGGAGAAATTTCCTTTGAAAGAAGGAAGACATTTACAAATATGGAAAGAACAAAACAAGCAGAGCAGGATTCTCCATCTAACCACTGTCTATCAGAAACCTGGTTCAATCAGCCTGAAATGGCATTAAGCCTCAAATCCAACAAATAACGTTAAAACAATTGAGTGAACAGGAGGAAGACAGAAAGAACTGAGTGGTGGGAGGGAGGGGGGTTTATACCAGATAAGAGAAATGAGGCTCTTTTATTGGGTCAATAAGTGTGTCGTCGCCCCGGTGAAGCCACATGAGGGCAAACAGCAGAAAAAGCAGTTCTGTCACCAATCAATTACAAAACAGACCATCATCCTGCACACACACAACAGGATAAGACTGAATCAAAAAACGATCAGACAAAATCCAGTCCAAAGTGCCAAGAGATTTAAAAGGTTAATTGAGAGTATTTGTCCTTTTAATGACAACAAGACTAGTAATGCATCTATCTACCCATCTAGTCTTTGTCAGAGCTGCTGTATGTGTACAATCATGGCCAAAAGTTTTGGCAGTGACATTAATTTTGTGTTTTGCTGCTTAAGGTGTTGTGGTGTTTATTCACATTGTTTCTAGACTATTGTGTAGAGTGATCAGATGCATTTTAAATGATTGCTGTAAAAGGAGGGAAGAAGCACTTCCAATCATTGTGT
Organism: Carassius carassius; assembly: GCF_963082965.1. Taxonomy (NCBI): domain Eukaryota; kingdom Metazoa; phylum Chordata; class Actinopteri; order Cypriniformes; family Cyprinidae; genus Carassius; species Carassius carassius. The sequence continues at coordinate 13,917,352 of NC_081773.1, read as the reverse complement.
TCTTTTTAGCAGTGGTTAGCTTCAAAGAAACAAGTGCAGCCATCATCGCGGTCCATCAAAATGGCCTCACATGCAAGGAAATTGCTACAAAGAATATTGCACCTGAAAGAACCATTTACCAGATCATTAAGAACTTCAAGGAGAGAGGTTCAACTGCAGAGATGAAGTCTTCAGGACGTCCCAGAGTGTCCAGCAAGTGCCAGGACCAGCTAGAGAATCGTGTCTCCAGCAGTACAGAGCTTGCTCAGGAATGGCAGCAGGTTCGTGTGAGAGCATCTGCATGGACAATGAGCCAAGACTTTTGGACAATGGACTGTTATCAAGAAGGGCAGCAAAGAAGCTACTTCTCTCCAAAAAAAAAAAATGTCAAGGACAGACTGAAATTCTGCAGGAAGTACAAGGCGTGGACAGCAGAAAATTGGTGCAAAATTATTTTCTCTGATGAAGCTCCCTTCTGACTGTGTGGGACATCTGGAAAATTGATTGTTTAGAGAAGAAAAAGTGAACGCTACCATGAGTCTTGTGTTGTGCCAACAGTGAAGCATCCTGAGACCGTCCATGTTTGGGTTTGCTTTTTTTTAACCAAGGGAGTGGGCTCTCTCATAATTCTGCCTAAAAACGCTACCATGAATAAACAATCCATCTAACAATCCATGATCAATTTGTTGATGATCCGTGAATTTTGCAGCATGATGGAGCACCATGTCACAAAGTAAGAGTGATAAAAAAGTGTCTTGAAGATCATTACATTGAACTTTTGGATCCGTGGCCAGGCAACTCCCCGTACCTGTATCTCAATCCCATAGAGAACCTGTTGTCAGTTCTCAAAAGGCAAGTTGACAAGCAGAAGCCCACAAACTGTGATCAACTCCGAGAACTAATGAGACAAGAATGGATCGCCATCAGTCGGGATTTCGCCTAGAAGCTAATTTCCATTATTCCAGAGAAAACTGCACAGGTTATGAAGAACAAGAGTAAACACAGTAAATATTGACTCTTTTTGATTATATATATTTTTTGCCAATAAAAGCCTTTAAAACTTATGATATGCTTATTATTGCTTTTCAGTATACCATAGAAACATGTGGAAAAATTATCTACAAATACTGAAACCAAACTTTGCAAAACACAAAATTGATGTTACTGCCAAAACTTTTGGCCAGGATTGTATAACAAATATCTAAACGTCACTTGAACAGAATGTGTGGGTGCAGATTGTTTCAACCCTGCTGATGTTTATGCTGCAGGCATCAAGCTACGCTAAGAGCGAGAGTTAGAATACAATTACTAAGCTTACAAGCCATTGTGTACTTGAGCGTGCACGTGCACATGCCTAACTGGATTTCTGTCTACAGACGTATCAGCTATCCCTTGCCTATCCAGAGAGGGAGACTGTTCAATGCTGAAATCATCGGAAAGGGAGGCTATGGAAGGATGCCAATCACAAATGAACGCATCTAGTGTGGTTCGATATCATCACTGACTTGAAACAAATATTGATGAATTTTGGCACTGAGCTTGCCATGGAGGTGAGGCAACAACTTCTTAATTGAGCACTGAATGGCATTTGAGGCAATTGCACGATTCTAGCTAGACTTTACATTTGTCTCTTTCACTTTCACTGAAAAATATACATGTTAGTTATCAAGCCTGTAGAGAGTGACAAATAAAGTGCACAGTTGTCTGTCAGAAGGATGTCAGAAATCTAAGAAATCTGTTTACGCTTCTGCTACTTTATATCTCACACTTGCAACATTATTTCTCATAATTACAACATTATATCTGACAATATGACTTTGTTTTTTTAATGGTTTTTTTTCTCCCATGTGTGACTTCATATATCACCATGTGACTTATTCTTGTATTTTTTATTTTTTTTATTTTGATTTGTATCTCACAATTTTGTTTTATTAATTTTGTTTTTAACATCTTTGTAAATTTATTAAAGATAAAATACTTGAATGAATCCATTGCATAAGTATTCATACTCTTATATGGGACAGTTAGCTCATGAGCATTCATATTGCTTGTAAATGTTACACTTTGAGTGATGTTAACCTGCAGCAAATTCAATTGAATGGGTATGATTTGGAAAGGCACACATGTCTTAATAAAAGGCCGAACAGCTGAAAATGCATATTCTAGGCAAAGATCAAGCCCTGAGGTATAAAAAATAAAAAAAATAAATAAATAAACACATATTTTGAAAAGACAGACACTTCCGTGTGGCACTCAGAATTAGGAATGCATCAAGCCAGACATCTGGGGAAGAATTCAGAAAAAAAAAATCTGCTGCACTGAAGGTTCACAGAAAGCATGTATCCTCCATTGTCTATAATGGAAGACATTTGGAGCAACCAGGACTCTTCCTAGAGCTGGCCTCCTGGCAAAAATGAGAAATTGGTGGAGGAAGGGCTTTGGTTAGAGTGGTGACCAACAACCTGATGGTCACTCTAGTTGAGCTCAATAATTATATATGGAGATATGAGAAACCTACAGGAGGACAAACATTACTGAAACACTCCACTGATCTGGGCTTTATGGCAGTGTGGCCAAACTTAATCCTCTCCTCAGTGAAGACACATGAAAATACACTTGGAATTTGCAAAACAACGCCTAAAGGACCCTCAGAATATGAGAAACAAGATTCTCTAGTCTGATGAACCTCGATTCTAAGCATTATGTTTGAAGGAAACCAGCCCTACTCATCACCTGCAGAGTACCATCCCAAAAGTAAACTGTGCTGGTGGAAGTCTCATGCTGTGGGGCTATTTTTCAACAGCAGGGACTGAGGGACTCATCAGAGTAGAATGCAAGCTCAATGGACCAAAATATAGAGATAGCCTTAATGAAAACTCAGTCCAGAGCATTTAGAACCTCAGACTGGCCAGAAGGTTCACCTTCCAACAGGACAGTGACCCTAAGCACACCGCAAGAGTGGCTTACAGACAACTCTGTGAATGTCCTTGAGTGGCCCAGCCACAGCCTGGGATTGAATCCAATCAAATATTTCTGGAGAAACCTGAAAATGTGTGTCTGCCCCATCCAACCTGACAGATTTTGAGAGGTGAGGAGGCGAGGAGAAGAATGGCAGATAATGGCCAAAAGATAATATTCAAAGCTTGTCACATTATACACAAACAGATTTGAGGATGTAAAGGTGCTTCAGCTAAGTACTGAGTTATGCAATGTACTTATTTAATGTTTATATATATTACATATAAATATATAAATATATATTAATATATAATATATATTTGCTTTGACGTTATGGTGTATGAAGTGTAGGTTGATGTGGGGAAAAAATAATTTAAAGCAGTTTAACATAAGGCTGCAACATAACATAAAGTAAATAAATAAATAAAAAAATGAAGGGGTGAAGGGGTTTGAACACTTTCGCAAGACACTGTGCAGTATAGCAACATGAACATCTTAAAATCAAAACAAATAAATTAGCACAAAAAATACACTGAAACACAAAATCCTCTAAAGAAAAATTAATTTTAAAAAGTCCTTCCAGTCTCTCTTTTGTGCGAGTTACTAAACAACAAGAAGGGGATCAGAGAAGTGGAGTGGAAAAGTGATTCAAGGATATAGATTGACTGAATAGGGCTATTCATTTAGGGGTGATTACAAGCTCAGAGCTGTTTAGAGTATTAACTACCTTAGCCCTGCTCAGCCACTGGAGAAACAACACAGAGTTTGAATGATGGAAAGAAATAACAATCAGGTTCAAACAAATGACACCATATGAAATCAATCAATTGAGCAGATGTAAAAATGAGGAGCTAAATAGAAAAAGGAGAGAAAAAAATGGTTCAAACAGTACTGACAAGAAACTCTATGAGTAACTAGCCACATGTCACTACTACACACATGTTTAGATGTGACTCCTCTCAAGTAAAGAGAGCAAGAAGACCCTTCTGGATGCTCAGACCTTCTGATAGGGAAAATCTCACTGTCAAGATCTTCAAGATACAAGGAAAAAAGTCTCTACTTTACATCAAGGCTGCTTTTATTTGATACAAATAGTTTTATAATAAAAAAATTTAAGAACATGCATGTGCCATGGTATGCTTGTGAATGCGAGTCAGACTGACACGGGAAAGAAGAAATTGTTAAATTAAGCCATTTCTTTTTTTTTCTTCTTTTTTATTTTTGCACACAAAAAAGTATTCTCGTAATATTAATTAAATATAATTGCTCATAAAATTAGGGCTGAAACACAGACGTAACATTAACAATGTCCTTCTGGGCCTTGAACGTGTCAGTTGTAAATAAAAAATAATAATAATGTAAAGTATATGCAAGGTCAGAAAGCTCTCAAATATCTCAATTTGTGTTCTGAAGAAGAACAAAGGTCTTACGGGTTTGGAACCACATGAGGGTGAGTAACTAATGACAGAATTATCATTTTTGGGTGAACTATCCCTTCAATATTTCTTTTGAAAAATCAGTATCAGTAACTAAATTTTGCTTTTCTAGAGGATTGGAATACATTTGACTGGTATCATTCTTAGATTAAAAAATGCAAAAAAATCAAAATAAAACTTCCACTCTTCATATAGTTATATAAACACAGCTATTACCTGGATATATTTTAACACAGATTTATACACACTTTTACAGTGGTAGAGATACTGAAGGGAAAAAAGAGAACTAAGCTCACTCATAATGGCTATACCTTATTTTTAGCTCTTTGCTACTATCAGTCTCATCATTTCTGTGTGGTCCTACTACTCTGTTGAATCTACAAACATTGTTGATGATGAAAAAATCTATCAGCAATAGACACTGTGCAATACAATTCATACTCGTTTCCCTTTGGTCGAGTGAGCACAGCTTTCCTTTTGAGAGATGAGGATACATGCAGACAGAGCGGGCTGCTCTAGAGCACATGCTGTGCCACCACTGCGGTCTCAGAGCACTGGAGAGGAAGCCAACATTGTTGACAGAGCACTAACAGAAACATACCATATTATCTACCTTCTTTTTTTGTAATTTGCAAGAGCAAAAACTTGATGACTGGCTTAAAAAAAAAACAAGAAAAAAAAGGACCCTGCTGTTTATATCTTCCATTATGATGTTACATACACCTTTAAAAAAAATTCAGTTTTTGCTCTATGCCTTTGATCCTATTATTTCTGTGCATGCCAGATCCATCCGGGAATATACAGAAGTGAGAGGGAGAGAGAGATCTAAATCTACCATACATGAAACATGGCAGCCCATGACGGGAGCTGTTGGCAAAAGCTCATGATTCAGCTGAGTGATCATAACCAGAAATGGGTGTCACACAGTGTTCTTGAGCACATGAGAGGGTGTTCAGCAGTCTGTTTCAGATGTGCGTCTCCATAGCACTGTCTCTGTCAACATCCCAAAGAAAGCATTCCTCGATAGACTATGAGGTGGATCCTTTATACTCATACTATCTCTAGAATAATAACTCATACAATTCACCATTGCTTATGGTTTGCTTGTACAGTATAGATCAGGTTACATTTTCATTGAAGGGGTCATATAATGAAAATTATCATTTTACTTTTGTTCAGTGCGTGTACAAAAAAGAGGCAAACAAGTCGGAATTCAGTTCCTCATAAAATGAATGTTTTTTTAAAGGGAAAGAATGGAAATTTAAAGGGATTGTTTCATGAGGAATCACATTTGGAGCCTCAGGGAATGAAAGAAAAAACAAGCAGTAGACGTTTATGTTGTACGGATGCTTTAAACTGTTTGCCTCTGTGTTCTGAATATCTAACCTATCTCTCAACATTTATACATCAGCAAAACACTCAAAATCACAACATTCCTTTCACTGTAAAAAAAATAAAATAGTGTAATTATAAAATATTGAAGAATCACTACAGAAAAAAAAAACTGTTAATAAGTTAACAGTAGGTTCCTGTATATACATGGTAAAACTGTAAAAGATCTAACCAGACATTTAATCTAAATTTAACAGTAAAATACTGTTAATTGTTTTTTTTATATAACAAATAAATATAATTTATAGTCAAAAACTGCACACGGATATCCCCAGAATTCCTTTCATTACACTCCACATTTGACATTTTTTTGTTTAAATCATCACGTTCTTTAATAATTTTTGTTATCAGTTATTGTCACCCTTGCCTACTGTGAAGGAAGGAGTAGCGGAGGAATGAGGAGACGTAGGAGTTTTCACACAGAACAATCTTTAATCACAAGACGGAAGGAGCACACGTAGCACACGTAGCACATGGGGTTGACATTCAATATCAGACAGCAAAACATTGGACAGACAATTGTAAATACACAACTAAGAGGGAGAAAAGGCCATAAGGCCACGGTGGAGCCGGAGCGACAGAGGATCGAGGAGTAGCCGAAGGGATGGAGGAGGCTGACAGAGCGGGAGGGACGGTGGGACGAGGCGCAGCCGGAGGAGTGGAGTCCCGAGGTGACAGACGGTCAACAACAGACCAAGGAGAAGCCAAAGTGACAAGGGAGTCTGGTGGAGCCAGTGGACTGATGGGCCACGGCGGAGAGGAGGGAGCTAGGAGCCATGGTGGAGCCGCTGGGTCAAAGGGCCAAGGCGGAGTCTGGGTCTCAGATGCTAGAGGCGGAGACCAGGGATTCAGCAGCCGTTGTGACGATGGAGGATGGCAGAGCTCACAACGTATTGATGGTGGGCTTAAGGTGAGCAGAGGGGCTGACAGATAACAGTGGTGGAGGAGGCAAGAGAGGATGGGTGGATGAGTATTTGTGAGCCTCCAAGCTTAACTATGGACCAGAACCCTCTCAGGACTGGAAGTGGGTACAGGAGCCTTCTCTGGGCTAGACATGGGAACAAGAACTTTCTTTGGGCTAAACTCAGAAATGGGAGGTACAGAGTTTACAGACGGAAGAAAAGGAAAGGGTGGATGTTGGTAAACAAGTCAATTAAGTTTTCCTCAGCTTTGCATTCACCCAAATCCATACTTAGCTCAACCCCAGCCACGATGCAGGGGGCAGAGCTCTTCTCTGTGCTCTCTCTGCCCACTGCTTTCTCCCTCATGGCAAGCTCTGTTGCCAGCTCTCACACCTGGACTGATGTCATGAGCAGTTCCGGCTCCGCTGCAATCCTCAGCTCTGTCGCGCCATGCACGGTCATGGCAGTTTCGACCTCTCCGTCAATGGTGGACTCTGGCTTGAGCTCCGCAAAGCGGGGAGATGGTGGGCTGGGCTCCAGGTCTGGCTTTGAGTAGACACTCTCCAGACACTGGATGATTGCTTCACTCCAGCTTAGTCCAGTGGTTTCTGGGAGGTCGAATGGGTGATGGAAATGTGCCCCGATCCAGAAAACTCAACCGCATACCCCAAGAGGTACGGTCCTTACCGCCGAGGAATGTAAATTTAGCAGTGAGGGAATCCATTGAAACACGAAGAAAACAGAAAACAAAACACTGTAAAAAAAACTCAGAAACAAAAAACGGGGGGAAACACACAACTAATTGTATTTGGTCCAGTATTCTGTCACACTTGCCTACTGTGAAGGAATGAGGAGCAAAGGAATGAGGAGATGTTTTCACGCAGAACAATCTTTGATCACAGGAAGAAAGGAGCACACATAGCACAGGGGGTTGACATTCAATACCGGACAGTGAAACATAGGGTAGACAATTATAAATAATTATAAATACACAACTAACAGCAATAAACACAATTAACATGAGGGGGAACCTTCGTCAGGGCAAGCAAAAGGAGGGGAAAAACACAGTCCAGGGCCATGACAGTTGACAGTTATAGGGTTTTGTTACATCTTCTGTTGTTTAATAAATCTTTACTGCATTATTTAAGTGTTGTGTGTTACCATGATGGTGTTTTGTGCCTGTTTGAACGACTCTGTGCACCTTCTTTATAAGTTTATGGAAAAACTACTTGTCATGAACTTAGATTTTTTTATTTTTTAAATACATTTTGACTAAAAATGTATTATCTTAAAACCATACAAGATATAGACGAGTTTGTTTCTTCATTGGAACAGATTTAGAGGAATTTTGCATTTGTCACTTGCTCAATGAATCGTCTGCAGTGAATGGGTGCAATCAGAATGCCGTCCAAACAGTTTATGAAAACATCAATAATCAACAAGTAATCCACATTATCCAGTCCATCAACTAAAGTCTTGTGAAGTGAAAATCTGTGTTTGTAAGAAACAAAACTATAAAAACGTCATTAAGGCATTTTAACTTTAAACTGTTGCTTCTAGCCAAAATAAAAGTCCATGATATGATCTATAATATTGCTTCCTTCAGTGAAAAAGTCAATCCCCTGTTGTCCTCTCACATGAAAATTCATTAACATATAGTTTTTTGCTTATAAATGGTGGTTGAACTGTGCATATTTCTCTCCCGATTTAGACGATATTATGGAGAGCGGAATCACATTTTAGCCTGTTGCAATGGTTTGAAGTGAAAAACTACATATAATGAATGATTAGTTTTATAAAAATGCACAGATTTTCACTTAACAAGATGTTAATTGATGGACTGGAGTTGTGTGGATTATTGTGATGTTTCTATTATTGTTTGGACAGCATTTTGACAGCCCCATTCACTGCAGAGGATCTATTGGTGATGTAATGCTAGAGTTATCCAAATCTGTTCAGATGAAAAAACAAACTAATCAAGCCTTCATTTTTGTCCACTTTAGGCTGAGTTAATTTTTTGAATGAACTATTCTTTAAATTAGAAACGGCACTGTATATAGTAATAACAGACACCTGTACTACCTGTAGCCTACTTTAAATACATCCTCTTGACAAGATTTGATGTTTTACCTCATTTGTTTAGCTGGCGATGAATTCTAATATAACCAATCTGTTAAGGTCTACACATGCTGCAAATCTATTTAAGTTGAGAAAGGCATCAATGAAAACCAAACGTTACTCGGGGCTGTTGGGTGTATGTATCAGCGCGAGCCTCTCTCACCGTATATTCCCCGGGGGAGAGCACAACAACACCGCGGTCACATCATACATTGTGAGAACGAGGCGTGTGCCGGTCTCCAGTGAATTAATGTGGCGTTCTTTGAACATTCACAAACAGCTTCATAGCCTGCACGTGATACGTTCCTGCACTTCTATTCAAACGCCACGGCTCTAGTTCGTTCTTTCTTACCGCTTTGTTATGCTGTCTTATTTGCTATGTTGGAGAACAACACACGTCCGTCCTCGATCGGTCTAATTTCAAGCTCGAACCGAACCGGTTCAAGTGGACGCAGAAGCGCTGCAGTGAGCTTCAGCCATCCCGACCGGCTGCAATAAAAACCTTTAAAAATAGCTTCAGAAAAGAAGCACACAAGCTTTTTATACATGCTAAACACCTCGGTTATGTAATCGATTCCCTATCACTTGACTTCTCTACTGAGAAGAGGATTGTGTTCCAAGAATGCCTAATCCTGAGCATCTCACTCCCAAAGCATTGAGTAAATACTGAAGAACTAGACAGAAAGTTGGAATGATATAACGGAAGACTAGTTAGATAGATAGATAGATAGATAGATAGATAGATAGATAGATAGATAGATAGATAGATAGATAGATAGATAGATAGATAGATAGATAGATTGATTGATTGATTGATTGATTGATTGATTGTGAAAGTGTATGTACGATGTCAGTCTCTAACAACAATCTATCTATCCATTAATTGTTAACTTTTGGGAACTTTATTCCAAAAAATTTCAAAACTGTATGTCTTTCTTTCCTCTGTGGAACATAAAATGGTATTTTAAGAAATGTCTCAGTGTTTTCGTCCATACAAATCAATGGTCACTAAACTGGTTACCAAAATATTTCAAAATACTTTTATGTTATGCAGAAGAAATAATGACATCTAAGTTTGGAAAGACACAAGGGTGAATGTGACAGAATTGACAATTCTTTGGTTATCTTTTAACGTTTTGAAGGGGACCATATTTGTGGTTCACAATGTCTTTGCACTACAGTATGTGTCTGTGTGTATTGTGTCTGCTGCTGGTGCACTGCAATTTCTATTGTGGCTCTATCAGAAACAGTTCCCCCTACAGCTGCATTGATTAGCACAGGCCTCTTGGCCAAAACTAGCTGCACATTTCTGCTGCAATGACAGACGAGCCCTTTGCGACAAGCTAGAGAGGGGCACCCACCTTACAGATTTGGAAGTGCTCAGACATCAGTGTCTCCTGGATTTCCAGCTCCCGCGGCGTCAGAGCCGTACTGGGGGTCCCAGCCGCACTGCCGCACACGGGAGATCCACCTGGATTGACAGGTGAAGAAGTGGTCAACCCGTCCAAAACCTTCCGGAACTTCTTCATCTTTATCTTTGAATTTATAGTTCAACGTTTATCTTTGACAATCTCAAAACGTGCCGTCGAGACGGTTAAAACGGCATAGGAGGTGATGCGGCTTCACAGCACGAATTAAGACTCCTCGTTTCTTCTTTCTTTCAGAGTTTTATGTGCACAAAAAGTCGCAGAAGAACTTCATCTTCCAAAATAAGTCTGACAATCACAAAAAAACAAGATGATAGATTTGGGGAGAAAGGCGAGTTGAGGTTCAGTGCGTATTAAAGCCTGAACCAGGCTGGAGAAGAACCAAGAAACTTCATGGCACTTACACAGGACGTTGTCGCATCCAACTAGTAAACATTCTCAGGAGGCATGTCAGAAACATAATAAAGTACAAACTTACTTTGGTAAAATGAATGTTACTTGCCGTGTTTTAATTCAATTGCTGTACACGGCAAAACTCACGCTTGTTGTTTGCGATCCCAGACGCAGAGGAGACACGCCGCAGAGAAGCAGCTTATGACTCGAAGGGACATGTAATTTCACGACCTGAACGATTTTCTGTGAAATCTTCTTCTCGATTTCTTTCTTCTGGGTAATTTGGGAGAAGAGAAAGCGAGCAGCCTCGACACGCACGCAGAATCTCTCTAGCAGTAGAATGCGAGCTGCTGTCCAAGGTGCTGAAAGATGAGCGAAAGACAGCCACACCCCTCTCTCTCCTAATTGGACCATGTGCCACGGCCCTACTGTAATCCCCGCCTTCCAGCTGCAGCGATTGGACCATGTGCTTGAGAAACCACAAACAATGAAATAGTGATTTCATTATTTGCAGAATTTGTTTTTGATATATATAAACTCATTATTACATATATTGCACCAAACTAAGCTACAGGCGCGTTTGATATTCAAATGTACTGTAATTTTTCATGCAAACAACTGAAATTGAAATCTTTCACATATTTAAAACACAGAGGACCACAAACGTCCATAACATTATATTGGCATCCAGTTTGACATCGGTATACATCTGAACGTCCTGCAGAGCCGCTGGCTGGGGTTGGGTTCATTTCAACGTGGAGGTGTAGTTTTGGGTATTCATTGTTAAATAGTATCATAAAATAAAAAAAATAAAAAAATAAATAATAATAATAATAATAAAACAATATTATCTAAATAATTATACGGAGAAAAATAATGCTATATCACACTTATGGAGATAACGTTGTAGCAGTGGCTGAATTATGGATCTCTAGTTCTGGTCACACTCTCTCCATCCAGTCCATAATGTGACTCCTTTGAGAGGCAGCTGTGGCCTCCAGGGGGCGCTGTAATGTGCATCTCGCAGATGCAGATTACATAAGCACTTACATCATCTCTCCTCTCGGCACGGCTTATTCCATTGAGTCTTTTCCGCTGAAATGTTCTCATGTTGTTGATACCAGCTCTAGATATTTTGAAGCTGATGATGCTTCTTGCGAATTTTATTTAGAATCTTATGATTAGATGGAACGCCATATACACAAAAGAAGCTATGATAAATTCAAACCATGTTTTTCTAATTTGATTTATTTACTGAATGTATTATAGGCTACAATAGAAATCTGTATAGAATGTATATAATGCAGACTATCCAAAACAACAGAATACACTGAAGAGCAAGACAAGTCTTGCATGCAAAGATTTTTATGTTCTTAATAACCAAATATTTTTTTTTATGTCTTAATCTTTTGCATGTTCTCTTATTTCATGTATCTAATCTATAGTCTATGCACCATGGCTGCTCACAAAAGCAAACTTATTTGAAACTAACTTCAACTGTGATTTTTATTATTTAATAAAATTGCAACTTTAACAAGATGGTTGGAACAACTTACCTGCAAACTACCTTTAAAACTGTGTCTGAGGAAGCTGATTTAATTAAGTTAATTGATCAAAATTATCCATTGTATTTTTAAAATATTACATTGCATTACATTACATTACTTATCTCTTTTTGTTTCTTAGAGAACTTGCCAGTTCTTCTATGGATTTTGGATATGGACATACCCAAAAACGCTATTTAAACTATGTGTAGGTGCCTCTAAACTGCTGACAGTATTTAGATATCTGAATATTTTGTAATTTCTTTAAGGACCTGGCCCTGGGTGCTTAAAAGTACTTCGTTTTGAAAGGGGAGTTAATAATGACCATGATTACAGGGTAGAAACATTATGCATTCTAGTATTTTTCTCTTGACATTTTCAGTTATCTATTACTTTGACTGTTTCTTGGTTATAAAATTATAGATCAGGCTCAAGCTCCCCCAATTAACTGAGTAGAAGCGCAGTAGGCTGCCACATATCATTGCTTTTTAAAATCTCTTCATTAAATATACTTTTCATCATGAATGCCAAGGCCTATTTATTGGCACATACCCCAGACAACATTTTTTATCACTGTCTAAGGACAGAATCAGAGACTGAACTTTAAAAGTGAGAGATACAAACAAAAGATTTGTAAAAGAAAGTTTTTTTTTTTTTTTTTGATGCAATAATTAAATAATTTAAGCTTCTTGTGCTAAAGTCACTTGACAAGCATCCCCACATGGACATGTTTATCTTAGTTGTATTATTATGTGGCCTATCACGACTGATGCACACAAAGCAGTTTTGCTAAAGGATCTCAGCAAGGGCCTTCTCCCTCTGCTGCTTGGTGGATGTATAACAGAAGAAATCCCTTTGTTGAGAGGATTTGAAAGTGAAGTGAAAAAAAAGCAAAATAATCCTCTTCATCGCTCCCTCAGGGTAAACAGCATCCAAGATAATGCAGCTGCCAAGACAACGGCACGGGGTGTGTACTGCACAACGGGGCCGCTGCGTTAATCTTCCAGCTCGAACCTACAGACATGGATTAGGGAACATGTACACGTCAGGTATCCCATAGTGGAATGCAATTGGAGAGTTTCGACTGGGCATTACACTGATTAAAATATGAGGTGGTAAACCATTAGAGATATAGGCGGTGGGTAATTAATTCCCAAATTCAAAATGACATATGAAATAAAAGGGTAAGGGTTGCAATCTGCTAAAATAAATATTACGATTTGATCCCAGGTCGAAGTGACATATGGGATACTGAGATACTTGTCATGACCGTGCCCTCGAAACAGCCACTTTGCACCATTTGTCTCCAGGGAGGACTGTACATAAATTCATTGTACTGCAAGCTGTTCTTGATAAAACATTTATGCAAAATTACAAGCAAGCAAAAATCTGTCTAACACCTAATTTACAAGGAAACAGCCTGTATTATGTGTTTGACAGTCTAAATCAGTGGCCCCCACAGTGACCTCAGCCTTGATGAAAGGCAAGATGTACAGTACCTATTGAAACAATGCAACAACACTGTAACACTTGCAGTGAGCAGATCATACAAAGTGTAATGGTCAACTGTTAAAAGTGCTATTGTTAACAATAAAATGCGTATTCACTGAAGCTTCTGAAGGCACTACCATCAGCATTTTATAAATGCATTGTGATAACAAAATGTAAACAACATTCTCAATTAAGCTAAGTGCAGTTCTATGCAGCATCACTTTTCACAATGGCATCAGAAGGCAAAACTGCTGCAGTGATGTTACTCACAACTATGACTATGACTTTATAGTATAAAGACTTTATAGTTTTTACAAACTATATACTTTATATATAGTTTGGCTCATAGCTAGAGTGTGAGGCAGTCTGTGAGGTGTCTGTCAGTAAGGCGGCTCCTGTAATTTGATTTAATTGTTTTCATCTGTGAAAATGCTATCTTGCTGAAAGTAAATGGATCAAAGGTAGACACTCACTTCCAGTGCTCATGCAGTGAGGGAAGGTAAATTGTCTATGGTGACAGGTCCCCAAAAGTCCATGTCCTTGATCTGGCTTTCAGCTCTGCGATTTTTCAAATTAAGTACTGTATCACCAAGTCAGCTCTACTTGACAAAGCAAATACTTGCTGGAATTTGGCTACAACCTAGTCATTGATGGGTTTGATACAAAGGCAACAATACATTCCATGACGTCGAACTCCTCAAAACTGAGGACTGAACTCTATTGCCACTTTGTCTGGGTGAGCAGAGTCATTCTCAGAGTGAAAAACACCCTTGTTTTCAATGCTCTGTGACAGTTTTTTAAGCTTTAGCCTCCCATTTTTTAGATGTGTGATCAAAAAACTAAGTTTAGACTTAAATGCATTCACTGTGCTTACCATGTGGGGCAGGTGTCAGTCTTTTCCCTGGAGCTCATTTTTGAGTGTAATCAGTTTGTGGTGAAGTTTGACAGAAAAGCTAAGTCCAACAGCCACACATCATCTGGCAGTTCCTTGTGCTATTTGTTCATTGCAGACAGAACAGTTTATCTCAACAAGTCATTAAAGCATTGTAGTACTTTCCCATAACTCAACCATCAGCACGAAGTAGTAAATCTTCATACCCAGTATCAAGCTCATTAAAGAATAAGTGATGCTAAGGTTTTTTTGCTTGTATAAAGTGTATCATATTATGTGAGGAAAGTCCACAACTTTGCCAGCCAAGGCCTGCTGATGAATCACACAATTATAATTCATGAAGTCAGGAAAATCAGGGTCATTACAGCACTGTCGGCACTCACTATGCATTGCTGGTGCTCCATCTATAGTAATAGTTATCAGTTTATGAATGGGAATATAATTTTCACTGACATATTTTTTTAACTCATTGTAAATATCCTCACCTCTTGTTTATATCCTCACGCTCCTTTAAGTGCAAAACGGTGAGGAAGTCCTCCTTTGTTGTAAAATCCTGGAAAGCCATTCTGACAAAAACAACAAACTGAGCTGTCAATTGCATCCAGTGCTTCATCAAACAAATATTCACAAAGTCACAGGTTCTTTAACCATTGTTGATCCACGTCCTCTGACAGTGATTCAACCCTTCTTGTGTCTCATCCAGGACCGAGCAGTACACCATGGATTGTGGTTTTTATGTCATCTTTGTTTTTGAAATCTCAAAAAAAAAAAAAAAAAGTTTTCTCATTGAAATCGTATACAATTTCCTACTAATTCAAAAGAATGTATAGGGATACTAGGAAAACGCAGTATGGTGACAGTGGCTTAACTTTGACACACTATTTCCCTTATTATTATTTTTTAATACTGTCAAGCTGCTTTGACTCAATCTGCATTGTAAAAAGCGGTGTAAAAAATAACGGTGACTTGACTTGACATCATGAGCAATCCCATTAAATATCTTTAAAAACAGCTGCCATGAGTATAAAAATTTCTCCCTGTGGTCTTATTCCTCAGACTTATAATATCCTAACTACATTTTCATTTTAGTTATAGTTCAGCTGTATTCATAAAAAAAAAAAAAAAAAAGTTTAGCTTTATCAACAGCAAGCGGTGCAGTCTGACGAGCCAACTCAGTCGCATGAACTATTTTGAGGTGGAGATTTCATATGAATTATTGTATATGAATGCATTTTATATGGAAATGTATGATTTTTGGAAATGAAAAAAAATGTAAGGTTGTAAATCTACCCCTGGCCCCATCCTTAAACCTAACCATCAGTGGGTGTAAGCAGATCGTAAGAATGCAACTGTACCAATTAATACAATGTACCCACCGATTTGCCAAAGCATAAAATAATTATGAAGTGCCATGAGGGTATGTTGGGCAAACATACAACATCACTGTTTTTGTCACTATGTATTGTTCACATCGTTTTTAAAACTGAAGAAATAATAAAACTTGCTTTGCTCGAATGTCCTTTGTGTTAGTTTGGATGATTCAGATAAATAATTCCTCTTTAAATCACTTCAATGAACCTTCAACTATGGCTACTCTTCTCAAATGAGCAGCAGCACACTTAAGCAGTTGAATTTGGACATAGAGCATAACACACCAGCCAGTTGAATGTCATTGTAATACTCATTCTTATTCACACTGTCAGCGGTGTTATATTAAAACACCCGTAGAGATATAAAAGACTTGTCAATCCAGCTTAACAATGTGTTCTTAATGGTACATGGTACACCAGCCTCTCAGAGATAGAGAGAGAGAGAGAGATGCCAAAGCAACTGTAACACATGGAGTTCAATTTTATGATCGCACACCAGTGTAGCCTGAGGTAAAGCAGGTGCTTTTGCATCTTTCTTTGTTCCAACATACTCTATTGTAGACCTCCAAATGAATAATTTAGCATTCAGTAACCCGTGTTTCACACAGTTATGTAGAAATGTCACACTGCTAAGTTTCCTTTTCCCAACAATTAGAATAAATGAGCCCCACAAGCACATCCACATGTGCCTTCCAGGGTCATAAATCAACTCACGGTATAACGTGAGAATATGATTAATAAAATATAATTGTCAGGTTTTAGACTGCATGCATTGTGTAACTGTCCTTTACTGCTCGGCACCTGCAATAACCATCAGACCCGTCGCTTACGCAAAATATGTCTTAACTGAAATGTTTTATTACTCGTTTTATCATGCGTTGTTGCTAATGTGACCGTGTACCATGTGACAGGGTTTGAATATTCCCTGTGAGGATATCCTGAAGTGATTCCCATCTGGTCATTGTTTGAAGGACAAAGTAAAGCCATGATGTTCAAAAATACAAAAATTCAAGCGTGAATCAGAAATTGTTTGTTACTTATTTATCAGTTTACGTCAGTATTGGCGCATTATTGCTCTTATTAATTTAGGGTACATTTGCACAAAAATTAAGCACTTAAAAAATGTCCTTCGCTTTTTCAGAGCACAGATGACTTTTTTTTTTAAATATCTAATGGTAGACTCTAATGGAGACATTTGCATTTGCAAGAAAAACATGCATTTGAAACCTGTTTTCAAAAGTTTGCATTTTAAGGCTTAAAACACTGTTGTTGTCTTAACCATTTTCATTTTGATGTTTAGTTGAAAACAGTGTAAACACCCCCTTAGTTCTCAAAAGAAATACTGATTACCCATTGGCTAACTTAAGGTTGGTCAGACTAGTCTTTAGTATTTACTCAGAAAAATCAGTATCCCTTTTTAATGGTTGCTATGTTTATGCTTAGGGCCCAGATTTTGATGAGGAACAGTATTACTGATATCATATTTACCAAACTGATCTTGACGACAATAAGTCATTAATACACAGAAACAGCAAAAACATAAAATTAGAAGCATTAACACAACATTTATTCCTCATTCTGTAATATTTTAAGGCATATACTTATTATGCTTTCATTTGAAGAAACCGGTTAATTTTAAGTCTTACAGTTTTATCCTTTAGGACAAGTTTTTGTTTAAAACCTTTTCGTTTACCACTAGTTGACCTCAGATCAGGTCAGCTTCTTTTCTGTTTGTCTGCGCTATCGATCTAACCGCCTACATGCCTGCACCGTTTTTGGATCAGGGTTTATTTGTAGTTTTTCTCTGCCTCTGGTGAAAAAAAGAAAAGAAAGAAAGTAACAACAGATGTAAGTGTCAAAATACAAAACTTCTCAAAAACACATTATTAGAATTAAGAAATGTATAGAAATTCGTCCCCTTGGAATTATAAGGTTCTATCTGCATTCCGAGTACTTTTGAGATATTGAGCTTCAAAGTTTTTGTGTTCCATTCGACTGTGTAGTTAGAAAATTATTGCTTTTTAAATTAAAAGTCCCATAATGTACACAACATTAAAAAAAAATCAATCAATCATATAATGTAAATACACAGAATAAGAATGTGTGAATAACTCAATTTTGACAAAAATGTCAGATAGAACCTTATAATTCCAAGGGGACAAATTCTAAATTAAATTATGGAATTACATGTACAGTATGTATTGTATTCAAAGGTATGAAATGACATTAAACAGTAAAATATGATTAATGTTTGAAATTCTCAATAATCAAAACATATTTAATATATTATGAACTTCTTTAGAATAATTTGTATTTTTTCTTCATCTACAGTAATTCGTTCTTTCTCTATTTGTTCTAATAATGTCCTTTCGTCTTATTTGCAAGAACCCTGTGTAGTTATTTTCACTGCATGCAGCACATATCAATGAACATGTTCTTACCATGGTTCACTTTATACATACCTCCAGGCAAAAGCTCAGAATTACTCTGAAAAAGCTTGACAATGGGAGGGAAAAATATATTATGCATACATGTTTGAGGTAAGTTTAATAGTCATAATTCTTTTTGGACACTATCTACACCTACGATTTATGTAAAAGTTAAAAGATAAATGATGGGAAAAACAAAAGAAAATCAATGGAAAAAAGTTGGTTAATGTGCAAATAGACTCATGGAATATGGATCTCATGCTGAACGAGACTACAGTGGAAAACAGCTATGGCAATGTCAAGCCGCTTGTTTTTGGATGTCATCGTGACAGTCTCAGTGGGGCAATGGGGGTGCACATTCTGTCACAACAGAATTTGTATCACTGTCCCACTGTCACAAGGGTGAGTCACCAGAGCCTAAGATACTTGTGTGCACACAGAATTTATCAGTGACTCAAAACATCTGCCTTTATTTTTTAGTTATTTTTTTATTTTATTTTTCTACAGACATACAATCTATTTACAAAAAGAATGTTTGGGCAATACACATCAAAGGGCTAATCCCTTTAAAAATAATAATAATAAAACAATAATAAAAAATAAATAATCCTGTAAAAATCAATAAATAAATAATACATTTTATACACACACATGCATACGTATATAGAGAGAGATGCGTAAACATAGAGCTACATAGGCCACAAAAGCTTCTATAATATTATCTATTGGCTTCTGATAACCTGACTACATGAAGCAAAAGTGCTGACACTGTTTAGTGTTTTCATGCACTGTTAGTATTCTGATACGCTTTTCTTATTTGGGAATACAAATTTACCTGTAGTCTTAAACTGTGTAGGTGTTGAAGGTATAAGAAGTTCCTCTTCAGGAACTCGAGCTGCGTCGAGAACGTTTGGGGAATGCGTCCAGCGTGACGTCTCTGAATAATGTGTATAATCAGTCCAAAGGAAGGGCGAGACTTCATAGGCGGGTGACGTCAGAGACCAGGAAGCATAAAAGCATGAGCGGCGAAGCCGGAAATCAGCCTTTTGTCTTCAGCAAGCGCTCTGTGTGTGTGTGTCAGTCGCTATCTGTTTGTGAGTCTTATTTAGTGTTGTTTGTCCACTGATAAACTCCATTGTCAAAGCTTCAATCAAGAGAAGTTTTGGGCGAGAGCAGGCAGCGTTCAGGCTGTGTGTTTTCCCTGCCAAAAAAAAAAAAAAAAAAGGTAGGGACACACCAGCTCGTGTGTTGTCTGCTTGAGAGTGAAGCGCGCAGTGTCAGCTCTCGAGGGAGTTGACGGCTGTGATGCGAGCCTTTGCTTCACTCTCAGAAGGCTCTCTTTGAGGAGAGAGCTTTCACTGGCCACCAAGGTCTGCCCTCACGCCGTTTATACAACTAGCGTACCAGATCCTTGTGTGGGCCCAGGACGAATTCCTCTCGCTCAGAGCAGTTCACATTCCTGGGCATCTTAATATGGGAGCAGACATCCTGTTGAGGCAGGGGCCAAGGCTCGGGGAATGGCGGCTTCACACCGAGGTGATGAAGCAGAGTTGGAGAGTTTGGCCAGACTCGGGTGGATCTGTTTGCGACTCGAGACACATCGCACTGTCACCTCTGGCTTCCTCTGACTCATCCAGCTCCACTGGGGCTGGACGCCATGGTACAGACGTGGCCGAGGCTTCATCTGTACATTTTTTCCCCCGATTGCTCTGCTCTCTGAAGTTCTGGAGAGAGTGCGCCGGGGGCCGGAGTCCGGCTGCTGTTAGTAGCCCCGTTCTGGCCAGGCCGGGAATGGTTCCTGGGCCTGTTTTCCCTTTTTGACGGGACTCCATGGGAGGTTCCCGTCAGGAGAGATCTCCTCTCGCAGGCGGAGGGTGCGCCCCCGCATGGAGCTTAGAGGCTATAGGTGTGGTCTCTGAGGAGGCACAACTCTTAGCTTCCGTCTCTCAACCGATGTTGTAAGACCGTTCTCCAATCCAGAGCTCCCTCAATGAGGAAACTTTGTGCCTTGAAGTGGAAGCTTTTCACTTCTTGGTGCGGAGACCGCCAGCTCGACCCAGTTAACTGCCCGGATGGTACAGTGCTGGAGTTCCTGCAGGCTCTCCGCAGGGTTTCCCCCTCTCCACCCTGAAGGTCTACGTGGCGGCCATGGTGGCCTACTGCACCACTCTCGGTGGCCAGTCAGTGAGCAGAAACCCTCTGGTTATATGTTTCCTCCATGATGCGCTGAGGCTGAGGCCTCCGGCCAGAAGAAGCTTGCACTAAGCGGTGATCAGGATGCTATCCTAAGCCTCGAGTCCTCTGATCTCCCCTCTCCTGGGGGTCAAGACTCACTCCTTCTGAAGTTTGGCCATTGGACGGGTTGTCCCCGATTTCTGTCAGGCTCCTTCTCCTTATCTCGTTTAGCTGTGCTCTTCCACACTAGGCAGAGATTTGAAAGTCTGGCGGCGTGGGCATTCTCGTTCCCCAAACGTTCTCGACGCAGCTCGAGTTCCTGAAGAGGAACGTCTAAGGTTACGTATGTAACCCTGGTTCCTCGAAGGAACGAGACGCTGCGTCGCAGTGCCACACTTCCGGCATCTCTGGCTGGCACTTGCTTCATCCTTTGAGGCTGATTTCCGGCTTTGCCACTCATGCTTTTATGCTTCCTGGTCTCTGACGTCACCCCGGCTATGACGTCTCGCCCTTCCTTCGGACTGATTATACACATTATTCAGAGACGTCATGCTGTACGCGTTCCCCAAACGTTCTCGACGCAGCGTCTCGTTCCTTCGAGAAACCAGGGTTACATACGTAACCTTAGACTACTTTCTACATCACTGGAAAATGAAAGGATTTGTTTGCAGGCTTGTTTAAGATGACCGTATGTAAAACTCCTCTTAATTTTGCACTCTGCCTTCTTAATTAGACTTTCTGTATTATATAAAATGTTGTGTTACTGTTTTATGGAGTGATAACAGCTCCAAATGAGGAAGTGGGTGAATGAACTGTCTAAACGAGATTGAATCTTGAACTGATTTAGATCGGCTCTACATTTGATTACTGATGAACCCATTGGATTCACTGAAAAGAACCGATACAAAAGACTGCTCCGAATCGTACTTCTGATTTTAAACAGATTTAAACAGATATTATATGGTAGATACTGTAATATCACGTTCCCTGTCCAGACTAGAAGATATCAATAAAGTTTAAGTGGGACTTGCCTTTTACATTCAAAGATTGGTAAATCTGAGTGGCCCAAAAGATGGCCCCCTCTGCGACCACCTCTGATTTGAAGGAGCTGACGTCTGTCATGAACAATCCGGTTTTCCAGGTGAAATTTAATTTTATTTTATAATTTGCTTAAGTTTTTCATTGGTCAACTCAGTCACCTGTCAAAAAAGTACAGATCGGCTGGATTCAGTTCAGAGTTCAGAAATATTAAATTAAATTTATGCATTTAAAAGATGCTTTTATCCAAAGCAACTTACATTGCATTCAGGCTAACAATTTTCTACAATCATGTGTTCCCTGGGATTCGAACCCCCAACCTTGCGCTTGCTAACGCAATGCTCTACCAGTTGAACTACAGGAACACTATCACAAATATCATGGATTGATTCAATTGGCACAAACAGTAATGCTAGTAGGGGTTAGAAGCCAATTTGTTTAATTTTTAGGCACTGTAATGGACATGCAATGATATCTTTAGAATAGGATGAGGGTTTGACTGAACTGGTTTATCATGTTTTCTGGACACATGAGCAGCAGCAACCATTGATGATGCGACAACATTAACATAATTTGGCATCAGCCCTGGCAAAAATCTAGCATACAAATGGATCCAAAGTTAATAAACATGGACTGCAGGCCCAAAAGTCCAATTAAAACTTTAAAACCATTACGAATTAGTCTGGGGCATTGTGGAGTTTATTTGTAGGTTAGGAGGATATGACCCATTTAACTCAATCCATCCTTTTTCACATTTGAATAACAAACAGCACTGTGAGACTGAACTCTCCCTTTAACTAATAAGATCAAACGTTCTGTTGTCCACAGACAACAACTGAGTTAGTAAATCGTCCCTCCAAGGTTTTTGACCTAAGTTCCATTAACATCAGTGCCCAAGCCTTAATCGTCATTTAACAACAACTGATGAAGTTCCCATTTCTGCAGCAAAGAGAAGTCTTCCAGGTCCAACCCATAGACAGGTACAGGGCACTTGTAATCGACTTAGAATTTACACAGTAATTACAACAGTAATTGAGTAACAATGGTGCAAGAGACTTTGAGAGAAGGAACAGACTTATCCCTTGAGGGATTTCTTTGATTTGCATATAAATGGGTGGGTAAATGCATGCCTGCCATTATCAGCCCGCCTGACTGGCTAAGAGGAGAGGGTAATGAGTGCCTGCCCCTTTTCAATTAGCATGGCAGTATGCATTTCATTTTAGCGCTAAGACATACATACATACATGAGAATACAAGCAGAAAATAAAACATTTCTCTCACTCACAGGCAAAACATGATAAACAGCTCAAAACACACCCAAACGACTGCTATGAGACCATGTTAATGTCAAATTGCCTGTGAAGCTGAAGAGCAAACCAAGACTGCTAATCATGATCCTGGTGATGTTTCATAATGTTTGCATTTATGCATTAAAACAGAAAAGCTAGGCCTGGCGGAGCAGGAGTTTATTTCAGATTAAGCATCTGTTTTTTACTGGAAAATCATGCAATGATCTGTAATTCCGAAAGCTAGAGGGCCAAGTGGGAGGAAATGGCTTATTTTAGAGAAGCTATTCCAAGGCTGTTGCTCTTTGTGTTACTGTCATTTGGTGCCTATGACTCATAGCCTTATAAAGTCATTACATAGCTCTCAGTATATGAAATTTACTTCTGCTTAATGCAAAATGCAACGGCCACGTGGCAGTCTGTTGGGTCAGTGTGTGAGTGCATTTATTTATTCAGCCTACAGACCTTTGATTGCTCCAACTAAATTACCTCTCCTAAATAAACATAAAGTTGCTTTTTAAGTTAGCATCAGCCTGGGCAACCGCAAACAAACAGACCCAGTGAGCGGAGCTGAGAAAATCATAACCAACTGAGGACAATTAACAACTGGTGGAAGACAGTTGCACCACCAGTAAAGATGAGCTATGACCCCCAGAAGACTTTTCTGGTCTGTCTTTGTAAGAAGTGACTAGAGTGGGCTGCCCAACTCTCTAGGGTCAGATCATTAATTGTATTCATTTGCGGCACCTTTTGTTCACTGTCCTTGAGTGAAATGGCATACAAACCTTACAGTACAGAATTAATGCACGTCTAGTATAATTGTCCTTGCCTGTGTTTGGAATAGAATATTAGTGCTCTAAATAGTACTTCAAAAGCTATATATTGTACAGTGCCAACAGTTTTTTAATTTTTTTGGACAAATATGATTTTTAGGATGGTGATCGTAAAGCAAGAGAATATTCTGATTCTGGTTCTTTAGTAAATCAGTTTATGACAGTTCTTCCAAAAGTGTTTTACACAGAATTTGTGTGATTTGGGTTTTTAGAGGTGGGGTAAATGCAATCCAATAACTGGCCTTAAATATTTGAAACAATATTCAGCAATATTACATAATTGAATATCCAAAAACTGCATAATTGGTATCCAAGTGCATATAGTCATATAAACAGCCAGCCGGTAACTACATTTAAGTCAGTTAGTTAAAGCTGAATGTGTTTGATTCTTACTAACTCACTAGAGTTGTTCGGTCAGGAATCAGAATAAACTGTTAATATTTTTATGTTTATGATCCACTACAAAGAACTGACTCATTAGTCTTTCATTCAGAAATACAACTAATCATTAATGTCACTAATTCAAAAAACAAAATGGATCATCAGGGTCATTTTTAATAAGATTGGTAGCTGTTTGTTTCATGCTGTAGTTTCAGTAGAGATGTTGTGGCATGGACAAAACCAAGAGTTTTGTAGTATGTCTGAATTCACAGTATTCTTAAAACAGTAGACAAAATGTTCAAGGATGACCTACTATGTTGTCATTATTATGTGACTTTTTTTGTTATGTGATTATGGGACATATGTAGTATATCCAGACTATTCATACTACACACATTCATATAGAACATACTTTTTTAACATCTGTAAAGTATTAGCATTTTTAAAGAATACCTCCTTAAAGAGTATACTGTTTTGGACACATCAGTCACTGAATGTGTGAATGAATCACTGTTTTTGAATGAATCAGTCAAATGATTGATTCAGTGATTCATTACATAAAAACAATTACTTTTTCTCCTTACTTACTGATGAAATGATGTAAAGATTCAAACTATTTCTGAATATGAACCGATTCTAGGTTCCAACCCTGATCCCAAACGTAAATATTCAAAATCAGTTTGGCCTCACTGCCTTGTTTGATTCAGTGTTTGTGTAACGGAGGCCTGCTGGTAAAAGCTGTGTGGGTAAACCTCACTCCCCGAACTCAAGAAGTGTACTAGTGCATTTTTTTTTAAATCAGCAACAAAATCATTGTTTCATATGCTCAAAAAGCATTCAAAATGTTTATATTTCCAGCTTGGCCAGCCCATAGCTATGTGGCGGTTGGTTCTTTCATTTAAAAGGTATAGGGCTTATTCCACCATATGGAATGTTGCACTTTCTTTTATTCATAGAAATGTGATTGCACCGTCTTAATATTTCTATGAATTTTGTTCACATCCAATTCATGGTAGGATGCCTTTTCCACAAACCCTGTGTGCTTGTCTATATGTCTCATTCTTCCCCTCACAAATCATAGGTGAATCAGTGAAGATGCTTTATAATTAGCATATGACCTGTCTGATCACCTCAGTGCATGCACCAGATTCACTAGTGAAATCTTCTTAGACACACTGAAGGCAATGAGAGGAGACAAGCATGCACAGCTTGTTCCTTTAAACACATCGAGAGCACATCATCTCAGTAGCATAGTTTTGTAAGGCGCCATTTTCATTCCAAGCTCCGTACTCACATTTTATGAATATGATAGGCAGCGTACAGATCGTAATACTCATATCATCATCCAACACAACATTATTATCTTCATCCATGTCATTATTAACATTATCATCATTAACATAATCATGATAATTATAAATTGCTTCTGTCGCAGTGAGGGAGATGTTATGGGAAGATTATATGGAGATGAAGGAAAATGAGGACATCTGTTATTATTATATCCTTTGGCACATTTGATTTCTGAATTGAGTTACTGGAGAGAAATCAACATGACAGTGGAACGGAGTTACACCAGATCCCCACATACCCTCCCTCTTTCAATTTATTTATTTTTTTCTCGCTCTTCAGTCTACAGAGAGGGATTGTGTGCATTACACAGTGTAAATTAGGATGACACTGTTACCGACACAGAGCACACAGAAGAACACACTTTAACTCTTCAGGCTCCAACAAACCTGATGCTACAACACAATACCTTGGCTAAGTTAGCCACTTGATTTATTTATTTATTTATCTATTTATTTATTTATTTATTTTTTGTCCACTGGAAATATTTTGAAAATATGTATTTTATATATTTATCAACTTCTAGGAGCTATTTTTTTTTGTGCACTGGAAATATTTTGAAAATATGTATTTTATATATTTATCAACTTCTACAAGCCTTAACATTCCACAAACATCCCTTTTTTGTGTTTTATTGGAGAAAAAAAAAATATCATACAGGGTTGGACATAAGGGTGAATAAATTATGACTGAATCTTCATTTTGGGGTGAATTATTCTTTTAAATTTGCTCACCCTTTTTCTCCTTATTCTCTCCTAGAAGTTTGTCCTTTCATACATCATTTAGCTTATAAGGGGCTTTGTCAAGGCAAGATTCAAGACCTGACGTAAGACCAAACTATCTGATGCCAGAAAGCTTGTTCTTAAATCTAGAAACCCATAAAAATGTTTTCTTTGCATTACTTTTTAATCCTCCATCTAACAAAATGCCACATAGTAACACTTGCTTTGCTTTGTCGGTTTTTCATCCCTTTAGGCGTCTCTGCTGAAAGCCTTGAAATCCATTACCCACATGTGACGTTTATCTTTTTTCCCTCTCTGAGTGGATGTGCTTTTACTGGATTTTAGCATATATAAAACATGATAATCTCATTACTCTGTCACACATTAAATCAAAACCGAACTGTATTTCTGCTCCATGTGAAAAGAGAACCTAAAAGTATATTGCTTAACATCATCTAAAAGCGAATCCATCAATTTAATGACAAATTTCACTTTTAACTCTCCTCTTGTCCTAAGAAATAGCACCTGTGATCCAAGTTGGCCCAAATTTGACCCAAATTAAAAGGATACAAATCAGACCTGGACAGTAAAAGAGATGAGAGTTACATTTGCAAAAAAAAAATAAAAGATTCTAGTCAAAGAAAAGAAATATTGTTTTTTGGTGTTGTGGCGTTTGACAGGCCCAGGCCTAATTCAGTTTGAAATGAATTCATCTTTTTTATTCCTTGGAAAAAAAGAAAGTCGTATGAGAGTGAGTAAATAATAACAATGATAACATTTTTAAGTGAACTGTTTCTTTAAGAAATGTATGACCTAATTGATCCAGCAAGATAAAGGCCTATCACATTCTATTTATATATTTTATCATTTCAAATAAATGAATTTATTTGAATGATCAAGTAATATGCAGTGTTGCATTACTCGTGGTTTCACCATAACCCTGGTGCCTGCATCATCATTTTGGAGGTCATGGTTAAACAGACAATAATATCTAACTGCCTTTCCACATGGCTAACATCTAGCAAGAAGAGGTGTGGCTCAAGGAACAAATAAATCACCTTAACCACAGCGCCACCTTCAATTGCCCAGCCATAAATCAGGGGGTCATGTATGCACGTGCCACCAGCCATACAAGTCTGCATGTGCATGTTTTATATGTGATTTAATGTTGCAGGTTCATAAATGAAAATGTAACACAAGGACATGTGCCTTTGAGTCTCACATTCCCCTGCAGATCAACTTCTTTCATTTCATTTATGACATGGATGCGTAATGAAGTTCCTTATTTAGTGGTCCCTTGCCCTGATGTGTGAAGGTCTGACTGATTACTGCATTGATCAGTGGGTAGTACAAACAGTTGCTTGAACAATGCATTTATTGATTCATTGATTTAATTTATTAGTTTACTAGATTTTTCTTGAGAGAGAAATAGATTAAGGCCCCATAGTCCCTAATGAAACAAAAACAATATGGGAATATACTGGAAAATATAGTGCAATATATTATATAATACATTTCTATATTTGGGAAACTAATGCTTATATTTTTCAATATGCCTCATTGTATCTATATTTTGATATGTATTGATAAAAAAAAACATATTTTACTTGAAATAGTTTTTTGGAACACTCAGTTAATTATTTTTTATGAGTTAATGTATGTCACAAACTTTTATCTTACTTTATTGATTGTATAGTTACACATTTAATCTGAAAATATGTGCAGTAAATGTTTTACTGTGAAATTTTTTTTGGACAAAATATTATTGTATTATATATAAACATATATGTGATTTATTAACGTACTATACAATTCTGTATATTCTGAAAATAAATACATACAAATTAATATAATATATTAATCATTTTTATATAAGGAAATGTATATTTTTGTTGTATAAGGAGTGTTGGACAGGCAAATTAAATGTTAAATGAGCAGCTAGTTAAATTTATGATTTTATGATATTTCAATCAAGCATTCGTCTGTAAATTAAAACTTTTGAAAGACTGCCAGTTATTATATTTTCAAATGTCTAAATAACAACGAAAATAATTCTAGTACCGTATTCACTATTGAGTACCTAGCCCATGGAGGATGGAAGGGTGTAATCAACTAATTACTTCCAAGTATTTCATCTCATGCATTCTCATTATTTTTCTCTTTTGCTCCCATTGGTGACCTCATAAAGACTTTTAAAAAAAAACTTACATGAAATGTAAGCAGGCCTATTAGATATTGTAATGGATCCTGCAGCACTCACAAATAAACCCATTACAATATTAAATGACTCATGTAAAAGAAATGACTGGACGTATTATGTTAGAATTCACTGTTCTGTATTGTATCCAAAATATCTTCTCTTTTACTCTGTCTATCTTTCAGACGCAGCAAGTATGAGCTGACAGGAGGTATCAAAACAATTAATATCACTCAGCTGTGGGCAGCTGCTGCTTTCAGAG
Source organism: Carassius carassius (assembly GCF_963082965.1). Classification (NCBI taxonomy): domain Eukaryota; kingdom Metazoa; phylum Chordata; class Actinopteri; order Cypriniformes; family Cyprinidae; genus Carassius; species Carassius carassius. Next base: position 13,888,780 of record NC_081773.1, on the reverse strand, counting down.
AGATCTGGTGGCGAGATCGGCTTTGACATCAAAAGCATGAGTCTAGCGCTTCCTCTCGACATGAGCACCGTTCCACTGTCTCACATAATTGCACACTGACATCAATTAGACCTTAATGAGGGCACCCAGATTAGATCCAAACAGAGAAAATATGAAATGTGACCTTTCATGAACTGAGAACACGTTTGCGTTCATCTGGTAGGAATAGATTGGACACTGGCCCAATTTGGGTTTCATTGCCATAATATTTACAGCGTTGAAAACATATATAAAATTTGGACTCCTTCATCTAAAACGCTGTCAGCATCTCATGTATCACAATGGTTTGCACTGAGAGTTGTTGTTCGTATGTTGTTCTGTGTAAGCTGTGACATGCAGATAAGTTTTCAACATTTAACTTTGTTATACTCTCCAAAATGGTGCTAGGGTTGTTGAATAAATGAAGTAATGGCCTAATGGGAAGTCGTGGCCTAATGGTTAGAGAGTTGGACTCCCAATCGAAAGGTTGTGAGTTCGAGTCCCGGGCCGGCAGGAATTGTGGGTTGGGGGAGTGCATGTACAGTTCTCTCTCCACCTTCAATACCACGACTTAGGTGCCCTTGAGCAAGGCATCGAACCCCCAACTGCTCCCCGGGTGCCGCAGCATAAATGGCTGCCCACTGCTCCGGGTGTGTGCTCACAGTGTGTGTGTGTGTGTGTGTTCACTGCTCTGTGTGTGTGCATTTCGGATGGGTTAAATGCAGAGCACAAATTCTGAGTATGGGTAACCAAACTTGGCTGAATGTCACTTCACTAATTATTTATTCATTTGTTTATTTATTTTTTGCGCACAAAAATTGTTCTCGTAGATTCGTAATATTACAGTTGAACCTCTGATGTCATATGGATTATTTTACCGATCTCCTTGCTACGTTTCTGGACGTTGATTGTGGTTTTACCCTTGCTGTCTATAATTTGTGTTCTGAAGAAGAACAAAGGTCTTACGGGTTTGGAAACACATTAGGATGAGTAATTAATGACAGAATTTTCATTTCTCTGTGAACTAACCCTTTAACTACATAGAAACAATGACAAACTAACTATAACTAAGGCTAGGGTGTCATGCGCTCATGATTTTTGAGGGGCAATGTTGGGGGGGGGGGGTGGAGGGTATGGGTTCATGCTTGTCATGTGACAGAACATCCACGATAGCACTGTATAACATATTCCCCTTTTTAACGTTTTAACGATATCAGGAAATATCTTGTGTGTAAATTTACTAACACATATTTGGGAATCAAGATATTTTCTGATATTTTCCTTATGCGTTTTGCACCTTTACAGATTATGTTATTTGATTAATTAATAGGGATGGAAAAAGTAGACTAATTTGTGTTGTCTATTAGCTACACATAAAAACATGACTTTTTACTTAAGTACCATGCTTAAGTGTAATGCCATAAAATATTTTTAATATGACTGACTTTGCATTTAATGAGAATTTTATAATAATATTTATTAAGTAATATATTAGTAAAACATAATATTACATTGTCAAATGTTTTCATACAGTCTTGCCAGAGATCAGGCACGCTCAAAAACTGAAGCTGTTTACACTGTGAAATTAATATCTTAACTTACATACTTCTCTGAATGACCATTGCGTCCATAAGCTCAACATAATCGTGTGTGATTATTTATTATGCAGCGCTGTACAAATGCATCTGCATTCACTTTGAATGGGCATGACGCCTCTAAGGCAGACAAAACACGAACTGAATATGAAAATGAAAACAACAGTATATACTTATTATAATGCATTCTGCTCCATATGGCCTTCCATATTCCAGTGTTATCAATTACTGTAGATAGAATATCAATTGCAATTTTTATTTTTCTTGATTATTTGGTTGGACTGCCAGGGGTTAGAATTACAATAAACTAGAAATGCGAAATAAGATGGAAATCTTCACAGAATTAGAATGTATTGTAATATATTTAACAACAACATGCCACACTGCTGTTTGAAATGTTTATCTTTGGAGACACCATACATTCTACTGTAATATAAACTACCAGGAAGTAAGCTATGCACTGTATACTGTGCAGTATGCTAGCATTCCATTCTGAACACAGTTTGCATCGATCAAACAGTGTTTTTGTGTTGAAGCATGAAGGGAATGGGTAACCAGCCTAATAGATAGACAGCTTCCTGTTCAGAGGGTGTTTTGTTCCCTCATCAGGATCCAATAGCAGGAACTGCACGCTTATGATAGAAAAACACTTCCCCCAGAGCAGAATACAGCTCCCAGGAGGCCATACAATGACATCACTGCTCAGAGTTATTGTTTCAGAAAAACAGTTTGGAATTAGCTCAGTCAACCCTAGATGTGTAGTATATTTTGTCCCCACAGTGAACACAGAAACCTGCCCAGTAGCAGGTCATGTACATGTTGCCTCCTTGTTTCTAGCATTCACCTTTCAAAAAGCTCACGCAAATGTAGGTTTACACTTTGTTCCAAGTTAGTTGCTTTACTGAAGTCAACACTGCTTTTTTTCTAGCATCCGAACATTAAACTAAGATAGGAGGAAGCGTTTTTCGCATGCAATTAAACATCTTGCCTACAACCTCCAGGAAGACTGTCCCTTTAATGAGAATGTGCTGCAAGTTGCCTTAGATGTTGATGCCAAATTCCAAAATATCCTCATGAAATTTAGTCTGTCGTAAAATTACCTATAATATTACATTTTCATAAATATTTAAATTAGGCAATTTTGCAATTAATTTTTAGCTAAGGTGACTTTTAGTGGATGTAAATCCGATCTCTTCAAGCACACACAGATGTAGTTCATCACATTAACACATTCGCTAACTTTCACAGACATAAAATATAACTTTTGAAGTCAAATTCTTTATGATTTAAAACCTAGCAGACTTTATTTAACAAAAAAGTGTATTTGTGCTCTCTTTCTTTAAAATAAATGCCACTTGCTTAGATATTTTGTTATCTAATCCAGTGACATTCAGATATTTTTATATGTGGCTTTTTGGGGCCACTGCACACCTCAAAACCAGACGTGATCCATTTGAGAGGGAGTTCAGTTCAAAGAGGAAAATCCTGAGTGTTTGTGTGCATGAAACAAGGGATGATATTGCAGAAAATTCTTTCCTCAGGCTGTGAAAATAGTACACTACACACACACACACACACACTGCTGCTGCTGTTTGCCGGCAGGTATGTCACCAGGGACAGACTGACCTGTTGTGACACTTTAAAAGGCACATAAACTCCTGGGAGAAAGCAATAACACACCTCAAACACAGTTCAAATGATTGTATATAAATGTCCTGTTAATGGTGACAGAGCCTTTAATTCTAAACACACTGTATTTAATATTTTATAAAACGTAGAGAGTGTACACGATAAGTTCAGGTATGTGCATACAGTGTGAATGTGTTGGCAGTGTCTGGAGGCAATTTATTAATACTTAAAGGGGTCATATGATGTGCTAAAAAGAACATTATGTTGTGTATTTGGTGTAATGCAATGTGTTTAAGCAGTTTAAGGTTAAAAAAACACATTATTTTCTACATAATGTACATTATTGTTGCTCCTCTATGCCCCGCCTTTCTGAAACGTGCAGATTTTTACAAAGCTCATCGTTCTGAAAGGTGATGTGTATGCTGATTTACCAGCTATCCAGTGTGTTGTGATTGGCTAAATACCTCAAGCTTGTGACAGAAATGTTACGCCCCTTACCAAATTGTTATGCCGAGTTCTGGCTCTGCAAGACCAAGCCAATAAAACCCATTACAAATGAGGCATTTGTAGGATCCAGAGGGGACATAATTAATGATTATAATATTACGCGCCGCGTAAACATAAACCCATGTCTGCATTTGTGATTGGAGAAACGACGAACAACAAGCGCTACAACACTGCTTAAAAATTTGTGTCTGAATAATAAGTGGCAAATTCTTTAAATATAAAAAACTTACTTACAGGCTGCAAGTCAGTAGCACCAGACTGTCCTTGGAAAGTTGGAACTGCCCCACTTTATAGAACAGCCTTTGAGCACAGAATGGACTTCGTTTCGTCAATGGTGAAAGCCGATCTGGCTCTCCACAGTGCAAAGTTGATGTGCTTCCTCAATGACCAGCACGGATCAGCTCTAGGCATAATGAAGCAGATATTGCCTCTTTTGAAAAGCCAAACAAAGTAGTTTCTCTTTCACAACGAAACACACAGCATCTCAACAAGATAGCAGCAGCGGCAAAAGCAAGAATACAAGTTAGGCCTTCTTTCTTTGCATGAACATTTGGGTGGAGTTATGCAAATCTTCCCACATAGTGGCATAGATATGTGGGGGTGTGTTAGAACGAGTTTTAGGAAGGCGTGGACAAGTTTTAACTTCTATAAAGAATATCTCTTTGGACTTAACAGATCTCCTTTATGCACCAAGAGCTTGTAACACTCCAAAGAGAAAGTTTGGGGGAGGGATGGGTATTGTTTACATTTTATTGACTGATACGATGCTTATCAATATAATTATCCAGACTACTCTCTATAATTTGGTGCAAAAATAAATGATTTTAAAAGATGATTTTAAATTTCAAGTTATTTAATTACTGCAGTTTACAAATGCCTCAAAGCAAACAGAAAAAGGTACATAAAGCAAATTTTTTAAATAAAAAGGTCCTTCAAAGAAAGAGAGAGAGAGAGATTTCTTCAAAATATCATAGCACAACATATTTGAACATCATGTGCAAAGAAGCCCAACAGAATACAATAGAAAATACTGGCGTCTCTAGCTATATATATATAAAAAAAAAAAAAAAAAAAAAAATATATATATATATATATATATATATATGTATATATATTAGGACTGGTAATTTAAAGTGTTAATTAGATTAATTATGGAGAAAAATCACTTATAAATTATAATAAATAATAAATTACTAATAAATTATACTATAAATTACTAATAAATTATTCACGCATTTGACACACTTGCCCCCCCCCCCCCCCAAACCTATGTGGATCATCTGCCATTTCATACAATCGATTGATGACTAATATGAGGCAGGGCAACAACTTACTGTGTGATGGGGCCTAGAAAATGTCCCTATAATTCAAGATATGGGGCAAAACACCCGTTTGAGATTGTGTCTCATATTTACATCATATAGTTAAGCAATATCACACTAGTGCAAATGTGATACTCATTTTACACAACAGTTCATTAAGAAGTTAATATTGTGACACAATGTCTGTTTTGCTAAATTTTGCGAACCAGAAGATAAAGACAAAGCAGAACTGTTCATCTCCAAGCAACCCACAGCTGCACTTAATTTCTAAATCCACGTTTTGAACGAATTGGGTGAACCATTTGGCGAGTTGAACCACTGGCCATAGTCACATTGGATTTGAAGTGGCGCTGCACAGACCGATAGGTGTATGACATCAAAGTACCGTGAGAGCGATTCAAAAGCACAAGGAGTAGTCTGCTCTCTAACACACACTGATCTGTCTGATGATGATGACCAGCTAGCTTCACTCCTAAATGAATCAGCCATTTGAACGTATCAAATGAATGAATGAATGCCTCGATGACTTTTAATATGACTATTATTTAGAGTATAATTTCATTAAAGAAATAATTTCATATTTTCATAGTAATAATAATAAAATTAAGAAAATAAATTATTAAAGTTATAGTTCACCCAACCAAAAATGACAATTCTGTCATCATTTACTCACATGGTCCAAAAGATTAGGCTATATGTAATACATTTTATCAGACAAAATATTATACTTTTTGTAATGCCTGTTTGATGCTTTACACAATGTATATATGTGTGTGTGTGTGTGTATTGATTTAGAGGAACTGTGTTTTTAACTACATGATAAAAAAGGCCTTTTTTTAAACATGTATAATCATTTATAGTGATACCCCAATAAAGATCTTTTCAGACATTCATTCTGGGCCTGAGTTTCATTTTTGAAAATGGGGTGAATTCCCCTCTTAGGTGACACTTGTGGGAGGGAGGTTTTTTTTTTTATTTGAGTGGTGGAGGGGGGAATCTTTAGACTGTTTTTTTTTTTTAAATATGTAATTAAATGTTTAATCATGCTGTGTATTTTTGTTTTTACCATTGGGGTATTGTTAAGTTTGCATGACATGAGCACACAGTCTCTGGAGAGTGCACTAAATGGTTTAAATACTGGTCAAACTTAAAAAAAAGGTATGCAAATGATTAACTTTAGCGACGATGCATGTAAACTGTGACAATACCTGTGTCAACCGTGCAGTGTGCAGATGCGATGTGGTGAAAATAAGTTGTCCTGGAGCTTATCGTAGTCCGGTATGGACACACATATTCTCAACATCACACCTTTCGAAAATGAAGCTGCTAACTGTCTGGAATGGAGGGAGGCCAGATGGAAGGGTATGTGCAAGATATCTATGCTGTAACCACCACCACAGCTGTTAAATAAACACAAATTATTCACATTTTATTTGGTCAACTTTATGTTCTCTAAATATAAAAGCAACACATTTTTATTTTTCTTCCCAGTTTTCCCCGACATTTTTAATATTGGTATTGTGGCCATCTCCTTTTCATCTGTCTGTGATATTGGTGAAGGTTCTCATCCCATTTTTGTACCATGTTGGATTTGAGAACATTTATTTATTTGAAAAAGCATTAGACTGTGGGATAAGATGCTTCACATTGAAATAGATATACACTGAATTATATTTATTGAATGTCAAATAGCCTACTTGTTAAGTCATGTTAGCCTACACCCATTTTACACTTGAAGCTTTACCTGACTGAATTATGTTTTTGTTTAATTTTTTTTTGTTCTGCTGCCACATTTTTTTCTTTTCTTTTCTCTCCTTTTTATTTTCTCCCCGTGGGATACTATGAAAATTAATATAGTTCAGTTATTTAACTTTCTGCCAGTTTTCAACTGATAACATTGATTTAGAATTAAAATGATGTAGTGTGCAGAAGTCTTTTTGGCGGGAGCTGTTGCCATGGTGAATTGTAATTTTGGACCTCCATTGACCATGCCTTTTCATAGTCAAGTGCATACGCTAAACTCAGAGTTAACCTATTCAGAGTGGATTGAACTAACTCTGTTCAGCTGTTCTGAAACCGAAAACTCAAGAGTTTCCAATCTTAGGGTAAGTCAACTCAGAGTTCAAGTTAACTCGGTTTGCTGAACCTCCTTTTTTTTTCTTCTTTTTTTTTTTTTTTACATTTATAATGTTTCATAAAATCTATTTAAAATAAATGCTGTTCTTTTATTTATTTATTTTTTAACCAAAGAAGTAAAATATGGTTTCCACAAAACTATTACGCAGCAGCACAACTATTTTAATATTAGAATGATTTCTGAAGGATCATGTAAAACTGAAGACTGGAGTAACGATGTTGAAAATTCAGCTTTAATCACAGAAATAAATTATATTTTAAAATAGTTATTTTAAAGTGAAATACTATTTCATAATATTACTGCAATTTGAATCAAATAAATGCAGCCTGCGTAAAATAAGATTTCTTTCCAAAATCTTATCCCCAAAATTTTTTTTTGAAAGGTAGTATAGTATAGTATAGTAGTCTGTGTGTGTGTGTGTGTGTATATATTTCTGTACAATTATGCTCTTGTTTGTATTGTACTTAAATAAGGTGGACATAAATATTTGAAACACGCTTGTGGGTATATAATTATCTCATTAACACCCCCTTTCCCAGCTCACCCACAGCTTTCCATGGAAGAGACATTAATTAGTGTGTTTGGAAGTAAACAGAGAGAGAGGTAAACAATACACCGTTACTAATAACGGAGTGGCCGTGAGTTAGAGCAACATGTTCAGATTGGACACAGCAGAAGCAGCTGCAGGAGACAGCTAATGGCTTTTAAATGACTGACAGATGACAGTGTGTACGCCTTCTTAATTGAATAGAGAAGGCCATCGGATCCAAAAATATCCTCCATGAATTTAGCTCTCCTTAGTGTGTTCTTCATTAAAAAGATTTAAAGGACAAAAGAGTGATAATAATGGGATTAATTTGTTAAGCAACCAATAATAAATACTGACCATTGACTATTATATACACTTTCACTTCCCATATGACATTTCTAAAATCAATTTCATTATCTTTAATTAAGGTCTTTTCAGTATTTATTTATAATTTAAGATCCATTATTATTATTATTATTATTATTATTATTATTATATTAATATCTTCTTTTGTGTTCTGCAGAAGAAAGTTGTTGAACATTTATCAAAACTAATAAATATTTTTGAATACAATATTTTACAGTGAAAAAATAAAATAAAAAATCGAGTGCCTCCTTACTTTCCTAACAGGAACAGCAGTAGAGGATCTAGAAGAAGGGTACAAGATGAAATGCAATATGTTAGGGAGACAAACACATTAACAAACGTGAAACGCAGAACACCTTGACCTCACCAACAGCAAAATAATTGAGAGAATTTTCCAGCTGAGAAATGGTTCTCATTTACAGCTGCGGTTATAAAAAGTGAGTAATATAGGTATGAGTGCAGAATGTGGCTAATAAATGAATGGGGACAGGGTGTGCCAAATCAACCCAGTCTGGCTGAGCATAGAAATAGTATGAAGAAAAAGTAATTTACAACAACAAGGTCAGTGAACATTATATGAGATTCATAAATATGTAAAATCCAATGAAAGCCTTTTCATTAGAGATTAATTTAGATGTTAAACAGAGGTTTATGCATGGTAACAGAAACAGTTTCTTGTAAAAAATTTAGCAAACTACACACTTCTGCTCTTTCATTCTTATTTATTTTTCTTTACACAGAATTTGAGAATCCTCAATTCACAAAGTTACAAGCACCAAAGCTCAGAGTATAATTTCTTAATACATTTTTACATACCATGTTTTCCTTCACTGGAAAAAGGGGACTTGGGAAGAAAAACAAATAAATAAAAATAAATACTAAATAAAAACTCTACAGGGGCAGTAAAATATGAATATTTATAAGAGTAAATAATTCATAATGGATCTTAAATTATGAATAAATTATGAAAAGACATTTTCTTTACTATTATGGCATTCCCTCATTTATTTAGTTAAATTATCAGCAAACAATTTGTGACCCTGGACTACCAAACCAGTCATAAGGGTCTTTTTTATTATTATTGAGATTTCTGTTGAGACTGAATAAATACGCTTTCCATTGATATATAGTTTCTTAGGATAGGACAATAAAATTGGCTGAGGTACAATTATTTGAAAATCTGGAATTTGAGGGTGCAAAAAAATCTAAATACTGAGAAAATCGCCTTTAAAGTTGTCCAAGTGAAGTTCTTAGCAATGTATATTACTAATCAAAAACTAAGTTTTGATATATTTACCGTAGGAAATGTACAAAACATCTTCATGGAACATGGTCTTTACTTAATATTTTAAGATTTTTGGCATAAAAGAAAAATCGATTATTTTGACCCTTACAGTGTTGTTGGCTATTGCTACAAAAATACCTGTGCTTTTTGGTAACTGGTAAATGTCACAAATTTCTTACATTTTACCATAGAAATTGAGCAAAAGCTCAAACAATTGTCATTACGTTTCTATCCTAACATTCTTTTTCCTTTTTTAAAATTGCAAAACATATTTTAAGAATCAGATTACAAAAGCCATAAGTTTCAGTTCACCCCCCTTCATATCATTTAGACACACCCCCTGCATTGAGCCGCAGATAGTTCTGCACCTGTAATGTGACGTGACAGCAGCACTGCCGGTTTTCTGTCTGGCTGCGTGTCAACACACCACCGATTTTATCTCCCGCATTATCTCAACCGCAGCTGCACCAAAGCACTTCCCCGGAGACTCTGTTCCCAATTCAATTACATGATCACACATAAGAGGTCAATTCAAACATTTTTGGCAACAGTCACTGCAAAACCAACCTGTTTTCCTTTCTAGGCGAAATAAACTAAGTGGCACAATTTGCTGTGAATACATTTATGTGAAATAACAGCAGGATTCTTGTTTATGAAACTCATCTATTAATTCATATTCATCTTTCATTGAGGTTGCTGCACACACCGATTCATGAATACACAGACTGAAGTTTTCACACTCAGGGTTTTATTACTGTAAAATGTCTAACAAACTGAAAAAAATCCACTTGTGGATAAACAAACAGAAGTGAGTAATGTCCACTAAGGCAGAGATCAAAAGAAGAAATGCTAATTTCTGCCGTGAAAGGAAAGCAATCATACTCTAAACAAACATATCTCATCAAAACTCACATCAAGGCAGTCAGCTAAAAACAAAATCCCTCATCTTTCCTTTCAATCTGCAAGTCCTGCTAAATACTGTTGAGAAAAAGAGCCATGGAAAAAAAGACATGAAAGCAAGAAGATGCAGAAATGTCTCGGCAGCTTTGAGCAAAACAACATTTGTCACGTGCAGTCATTCAAATGTCAAAAATGCCAGAAAAACCCCATAGAACCCAACGGTTTGGGGTTTTCTTTTGAGTAAAACTGTCCCAGAGGTCACTGCAGCAACACTAGTATTCATTTGGATGTCTTTGAATGTGGCAAGACTGCAAACAAACTAGAAAGGTAGCATTGCAAGTGTGTTTGCCAATGTACGACACTCTTGTTTACAACCGTGATACTTTGGTATCATTGGCACCAGAGTAGCTTCATATTCGAATATGGCAGAGGAATGAGAAAAATAGAAGAACGGTCAATGATATAACACTACATTTCTCAGCTCTGGCACGTCGCACAACACCGTTTGAGACTGTGCAAAAGAGAGCGATCGAAACTATTCTGTAAATGAAAAAAAAATTGACAAAAGTGAGAACGAATGTGATGCAGACTGACATGATGGACTCAGAAGTACATGTCCTGGAAGAGGTTCTGGCCCATCTCAATGTACGCCTCTTTCTCCTGAGCACTCATCTGTTCCACCAGCTCGGGTCTCTGGCTCACTTCCCTGTAAGAGAAAGGTCTTCCCCCTACCATAACTACAGGGTCGTCCCCGACCTCCTCAAACTCATCATCATCATCTTCGTCCTCCTCATCCTCTTGTTTTCCTGGCCGCAGGGCTGTAGCGTTGCGCATAGTGTGGGCTGGAGCCTGAGGCAGTGAGTCTTCATCCGATTCACTGGTATCGCTGTCAGAGTCACTGGCGTTAGCCGCTGGAACGATCGGTCTGGAGACGACAGCACCTCCTGGACCAGCTCCGCTCCTCTTCTCGTGAATGAGGAGAGCCAGCATCACTTCCTCGTTCTCATCCTGTGCAGCTCCTCGTCCAGTCATTTCCTCCTGGGTTAATACAGAGTCCTCGCCAGCTGGTGCGTAAAAATTGGAAGAAAATAATACGGTGAATTTAGATGCATGTCTTCACCATAAATGTGCTATACTTTCTAAACTTTTCTTTCTGAAGCCACAAGACAGCTTTATAGGAACGGGGTTGATTTTCAATAACAATCTTGACTTCCAAGTACTTGAATTTCATGCAATAAATTAACTGTACATTTGGTTTCTTCTCCTTTTTCATCAATGATGTTGAATAAGCAAATACGTATTTTTTTTATTTGAGTACATGAAAGCAAAGTTTCTCAGTGAAAAATGACTTTAAATGTATGTCTATATACAAAAATAAGTTAAACATACTAGTTTTATTGTACTCTTTTGGCTTTGTAGGTAAAAAAAATAAAATAAAAAAAATACATATTCTACTAAATATCTGTTTTTGTGTTCCAAAAAAAAAAATGCCAAAATTTTTGGAATGACGATAAATATCCCTAAAATATAAAATATCCCTTTTAACCTATTTGTGCGCTTGCTCTTATAAATAGATAGACTGTGCATTCAGACCCAAGAAGTGTATAAACAAGAGGCAAATCCAAAAAATGCATGAAACGGTGTTAAATATGTGACCATGACCACAAAAACCACTTTCAAAATAGTTGATGTGACTCACGTTGCTTCAGAGCATCTGTCTCGCTGTACGCCCCCTGCACTGTGCTTTCCGTCAGCCATATGGGCCTCTCTTTGGGGGCCTTTCCCTCGGTAGTCTGGCCAGGCTGAGGCTCCTGGTCTTCCATGCTGATGACCACATCCTGTGAGTAGAGGTCATACGATGACCCTTTGTTTTTCCATACTTCCCGACCAGGTGCCCCTGCACCAACTCCTCCTGCGGTCTGGGCGGCCCGCTCCCGACTGCGGAATATAGCAAAGGTGGATTTTTACTATACATTTTAGTATAGAAAACGGTCATGTATATTGTTTGATAGTGTTTATTTAAACATTATTTATTTGAATATTTATAATTTTTAATAATCTGAATTAACTTTTATATTTTATTTTGTTGCATGTTTTTGTCTTTTTTGTTTAATAGTTTTAGTTGAAAACTACACGGTCTAGTGCATAAAACTTGCCACTTCGACTGAACAGGAGGTGCTGACCTTTGTTTTAGGGCTGGGATTTCTGACGGTTCAGGCTCCAGAAGATCATGTGACAAGTTAATGTCCTCTGTCTCTCGTAGCAATACATAGATGGGTTCGATCTGCTCGTTGAATCGCGCCACCAAAGTGCGGGCATCCTTCTTTGGCACGGCTGATTCGTCCTCTTCTACTTCTGTTTGACAGAAGGTACAGCGGAAAGTTCCTGTGTTTGAAAAAGAAAAAAAAAAGTCTTAAGCACAAAAGATCAAAGTGTTGAAACAGTACCATTCTGCTTATCGACCCTCATTCTCAACTACTTCACCGCACCACATCCATCACACTTGGCATCTCCAGGTCATTTGTATTGGAAGTTAGAGCCCAGAAAAACTTTGTTAAGTGGCTTTATATCTCTGGCTTCCTGTGAGCCGGAGGCTGGGATTCCATGCCTCCTTTTCCCAGAGACATGGTGCCAATTGTGGATTTGGAGCAAATGCCAAATCTGGCCCACCTATCCTTTGGCGTTTCCACCAGGCAGTTATGGGACAGAAAATTTGGCTTTGCTCACAAACCTGCTGGTCTCGAACCAGGAACCACTTACATTAGCAGCCAGCGGGTGAGAAAATGTTGTCAACATTCAAAGTTTTCAAAACAGCAACAAATCAGTCTGGCTAAACAAGACATACTCCTTATAAATGACTACTTGTTTTCTGGGATCGGCCAATGCTGCACACTAAGTCTAAAATAAAATGATTCATTTACAAATACAGAACATTATAAATGTATTCACGGTCACTTTTAATCAGCTGAACAATCCTTGCTGAATAATTGTAAATCTTATATCAAAAACTTGTAATTGTATTATTCTCAAAATAAAATATTTTATTGAAATAAAACAGCACTGCTACCAAAAAGGAAAAACATTTATATTTTAAGGGACTACAAAAAGAACCACGGTGCGGTACATTTACAATTCAATGCCATCTAGAGGATGGTGCCAAAACCACTGCTGACCATCTAATATTACTGAAAGAGCAAAAACAGTCACAGACACAAGGACAAACATACGCAAACACACATTTTGCCCCAGAATTCACTGAAGGCTCCATGGCAAGCAAAGTTGGTCTGGTTTGCCATCTGCTGCTGAGGTTATTTACAGCCTTCTGACAAGAACACACACAGCAGGGCCCTCTGTATGAGTGTGTAGCATACTCCAACTACTAGCTGAATATAAAGTACATGCCTTGACATATTTTACATATGTGTGTACTTGGCATTTAATGGTCAGTCACAGATGGTGCTGATATTGTAACCTTCCTTTAATGGTAATCTTTTATTTAAAATGTCTCTCAACTCGTTTTCATGTTTTGCTATCATGAACACACCAGCGATATGTTTTTTATGTTTAAATTCTCCCATGTTATGTGCTGAGTGCATGGTGTAACAGCTTCTGAGTTTCTGGCCTTGAGGGGAATCGAACAAGTAAACGATTCGCCGCAATTTCCATTTTAAAAGCTTTACTGGAAAGTTGACAACAAAATCTGTGAAGGTGCTCCTGAAAAACAATCACCTCCAGCTAGGCCTTTTTACTACAGATGTTTTCTCTTTTCACATCACATCAAATTTGACACAGCTCCAGAGGAAATATTGAAATGTGCAGAGAACAATTTTACTGCAGCCCTCCTGGTCAGTCAGTCTGTGTGTCTTCTCGCTCTCTCTCTCACACACACACACACTTTACTGCACTGCCCTTTCATTATTTTTCTATGTAAACACAATGTAAAAACATCTATGTAAAAACAGCACTAAGAAATGCAGCATTGAAGTATTTCAACTTTTACAAAACAAATTTTTAGTACTTAAGCTTATTTTTTCTTTACACTACCATGCAAAAAACATTAAACAAAAAAATTTTCTGTATAAACGTATGCTGGATGACATCTTTGAACATTTTGTTTGCGTCTTTCGCAGCATCTGGCGTGTGAAACTGCATTATAAAAATATGCCACTAAAGTTTCAAATTTACTTTGTATTTTTTATCCACTATACTGTATCTCATATTTTTGCATTCCACTGCCCTGTCATTTAATAGTTTTTCTATGTAGGTCTCTTTCTCACTGCTTTTATAACGCTTAGTATATGTGCACTGCATTTTTAAAATGATGTCAACGCATCTTTTGTTCTTTTCCTTTCTAATGTTACATCTACATCTTATGTATTTAAACACATGAATGCATTCTGTATCAACTTCAACCGAGTCTAAAAAGGCACTGCTCATTTGCGTTACAAAAGTAGCAAGATACATCTCACTGATCAAATATGTATGTGAACAATTAATTAAAAAAAAATAAATAAAAAATCAAACTCTGTAACCCAAAAACGTTGTATGTGAACCAACTCTAAAGTGACAGAAAGAAAGGAAGTTCACTAGCTCAGAAAGGAAACTTAAAAAAAATCTTCCAAAAGGAGGCACTGACCAATGTTAAGGGATGTTATATTAAGAAATTATTTAATTATATTATCCGTTTTTCTTTTACATGCCAATAGAGACTTCCAGCCAAAATAATTCTGTAGAGATATCAAATCCAAAGTCTTGGACAATTAGCAATATTGCACATGCACACACTCTTGTTGTAATCTTTGTTTTCAGTCAAAGTGTGCACTGGGTCTGTGAGTACACATTGTACTGTCGCAATGATCTAAAGGAACATGGCGCGGTGCTGTTAGCGTGTAGGCATACATTAAGGATTCTGTCGGGCCTGGTGTCTTTGTGTTGATAGTTTTTGTATTTTCTATGAGATATGAATAGGTCTGGTTTAAATTACATAGCACTCGCTCCAGTGATTCAGAGCTCTTTTGAAAACAGGATGGCGCTTTGTTCTGTCGTCGACACCAAAGAACAAAAGGACTTTTGTGATCGGCCCTTAAAAGATGAATCCAGCATCATTTCAGCATTTGAGAGAGGAGAAAGTTTTTTTCATGATGGGGTCTGAGCAACTGTGACAAATGTACCACATTGATTCTAATTGCAGCAGTGCTAATGCAATAAGAATAATTACAATATAAATACAGTTAAAGAATAGTTAACTGTTCTCCTTTGGAGGACTGTATATAGATGACTTCTAATAATAACTGTTCTGGATTCAATACAAGTTAAGCTCTACAGACAGCATCTAAAACCCTATTCAGAAAGGATTAGTTTTCAGGACAGAACATCCAAAATCAGTATCCCCCATCATCAGTAATTCACACTGGATTTGCAATGTCTGCAGGAAATGCCCAGATGGGCATATCTACATGTACTACATTTATGTGAAGCTGTTGGAAATGACTTGGGGTAAGTCTCTTCTGTTTACAATGGTGCACTGTAAAAAAAAGCCCCATAATAAAATGTTAAATGACTGGCAGCTATGGCTGCCAAACAAAATTTTTTCAATTAAAGTAAATTATCGTAATTGAAACCAGAAAAAAAATCTGCAAAATAAAGATTTTACACTGTAAAAAAAGACCTGTAAAAAAAAAAGAAGAAAAAAAGGTGAATAACTGGCAGCTACGGCTGCCAAACAAAACCGTAAAATTTAAGTAAATTATCGTAATTGTAAAATCAAAATAACATTTTCTGTAAAAACTTTAATGAAAATTGTTTGTACTTTATTTGAATTCAAGATATTTTACTTTAATTTTAAGTTTTCATTTTATGAAACATTCGACTTTTGATCGAATGTAATGTATGCCCTTTTAATTAAAAGAAATTTCTTTAAAAACATTACTCGGAACATTAAACGCTAGTATAATCATGTCTGTAGAGTATATCAGATACAATAAAAGTCAGTAATACTATACATCGAAGTCTTGAATCAGATAGACAGCCAGTTGATTCATGTCTCAATCTTATTTGTCTGTTAAAAGAGAAAGAAAAAACAATTATAAAATGTGTGGGCATACTTACAATTCTAAAATTAGCTTTATTTTAAAATAAAATAAATGAATGAATGAATTAATGAATTGTAGAACACAATGCTTGTGTAAAAACACAATTTCTTCATATTTTACATGGGTAATATCAAATGCATTAAGATTTATTAAAATTTCTAAAAAATTTATTTTAGATGCTTTTTTTGGTAGTTCAATTATTCTAAAATCAAATAATTTGTATTAGGGCCAAGGTTATATAACATGGCATAATTTTAAATAAAGTGCTCACTGATTAAAGCTTTCACTGAAAATGATGTGAAGAGTTTTTAATTTTCTGGTCTCTTTCCATTGACCAACATCCACTCCAGACAGCTGTGAAACACTAAAGAAACAACATTATTTACATTTCTGAAAATGAGTTGACCCACTGCCATTTCCTGATTACTGATAGCATACAATATGCCAAAAATAATACAAATCAGCCATTCAAAAAAACATATTTGGAAATCTAAATATTGGGTGGTTACAACCCTGTTATATGCACATGTGCGACTCAGAAGGAAGGAGGAAAGACTAGAGGGAGATAACAAAATGAGGCAGCCTGAAGACATACCGAGGATCAGCGAGTGACTTATTACCGTGCAAGCCTGACCTGTCAGATCTCCTTATCTCCCGTAACACCTCACCAATCAAAGAGATTTTCATAGATCAATTATTTTTTATTTTTGCTCAACGAGGGGGGACCTGAATGCGCTTGACCAATCAGATCAATACACTCTTCTGTTCTAAGATGCAACTAAGCCACCTAAGCACAAAAGGCAGCACGGGGTGAAAACAGCCAGTCGCAAAACATCCACGTTTGAGCCCACTCTGAGGACAAAGAACACAGTGCATCATGAAACTCATGTTTAGAAATCCGTTCAGGGATACGAGTCCAGGAGAGAACATGGGAAATAAGTATGTGTTCAATACCAGGGTCTACACAGGGTTAGGTGCTTCATCGTTGGCTGTTCGGTACTTCTGCTTTATCCTCACCAATCCTCCTGATGTGTATCCTAGCAACAACTTTCCCTCCCTGCCTGCCAGTTTGCTTTCAGCAAAGGTGAGGGTGAACATGTGCAATGCGCTCTTTATCTGTCTTTCTATTCCTCTAACACTCATCACTCACCTCTGACACCGCTCTCAGTCCTCCAACGCTCTCTCTCTTATTTCTGTTCATCTTATGCATCCATCACTCTCTTAAACATGTGCTTTCTGTACAGAGGAGTTCCTCCTGTCTGTTGGGTACAAAACGGTCTAAAAAAGCCCTATGCAAGACTCTTATATAAATGTGGTGCTCACAAATATAAGAAATGAAATGAAGTCAGGGACAAAAGACAGAAAAATAGTCTACAGTTAATGATTAAACTAAACCCAATTCTGCAAAAAACCTTAATCAGGATCATACAGCGGGCACTGTAGTCAATTACAGTGCTTGAGCTGCATGTTTATGATCCACAGAAACTAATGATTCATGAGAGTCATTTGTTCAGGAATCGGATTTTAAGTTTTGTGCTGTATTGTTTTGGTTTACTATGAAGAAATGGCGCATAAGAGTAATTTGTTCAGTAAGCGGATTAAGGCTGTCACTAATGATTATTTTGGTAATGGAGTAATCA
The DNA here is from genome assembly GCF_963082965.1 of Carassius carassius. Taxonomy (NCBI): domain Eukaryota; kingdom Metazoa; phylum Chordata; class Actinopteri; order Cypriniformes; family Cyprinidae; genus Carassius; species Carassius carassius. Next base: position 13,870,760 of record NC_081773.1, on the reverse strand, counting down.
GTCGATTATTCTGATGATTAATCGAGTAATCGGATAATTTTTTGTGGTAATAAAAATAGACCTAAGCAAACAACAGACTTTAAAATGACTTAAAATACACATACAATAGCATTGATGCAATAACAATTTGTTCAAATAAAATATCAAAAAGAAGTAATAATTTGGTTTTATTTTAATTATTTTAATTATTTTCTTAAAACGGTATAATCGTAACTTATGTACATTATGTATTATATCAAATGCCTGCAGAGGGTGCCAACTGCCTGACAATTGTTTTTACTCTTTACAGCACAATCTAATCCTTGCTTAAAATATAGACTAAACAACATTTCATTAAAATGTCCATTTAATCTTACAGTCATGGCCATAAAATATCGGCAAAAATGTATCTGCATTGTTCATCCTTTTGATATTTTATTTTAAAAATTCACAAAAAATGTAACCTTTCATTAGATAAGATTTTAAAATGGGGGGAAATAGCATTATGAAATAAATGTTTTTCTCTAATGCACATTGGCCACATTTAACGGCACCCATTTATTCAATACTTTTTGAAACCTCCATTTGCAAGATTAACAGGTCTAAATTTTCTCCTATAATGCCTGAAGATGTTAGAGAACACCTGACAAGAGATCAGAGACTATTCCTTCGTCCAGAATATCTCCAGATCCTTTAGATTCCCAGCTTCATGTTGTCGCTTCTTCTCTTCAGTTCACCACACTCATTTTCTATAGGGTTCAGGTCAGAGGACTGGAATGGCCATAGCAAAAGATTGGTTTTATGCTCAGTGACCCATTTTTGTGTTGTTTTTGAGGTTTGTATTTTGATTAATAGGTAGAAGATCCAAACATGGCCCATTATATGATTTCTAACAGAGTCAGTCACTTAATGATTTTTTAATCTGTTGGTATTTGATAAAATCCATGATGCCATGTGTCTTCATGTTGTCCAGAACCTCCAGCAGAAATATAGGCTCACAACATTAAAGGGGTCATATGATGTGATAAAAATTTTTTCTTTCTCTTTGTAGTGTTACAAGCTTGAAAAAGATCTGTAAAGTTGCAAAGACTAAAGTTTCAAATCCAAAGAGATATTCTTTATCAAAGTTAAAGGAAAACCCCACTGTTTTTCCATATTCCACCATGTTCTTTCCTCAACTTAGACGAGTTGTTACATTCCTCTCCCGTCTCGTCTGTAGCGTGCGGAGCCACTATATTAGCATTTAGCTTAGCACCATTCATTCCTTAGGATCCAAATAGGGATGAATTTAGAAGCTACCAAACACTTCCATGTTTTCCCTATTTAAAGACGGTTACATGAGTAGTTGTACATGAGTACATGAGTAAGTATAGTGACAAAATAAACAGTGGCGATTTTTCTAAGCGGATAAAAATGATGACTACAATGTATGGTGGAAGAGCACTTCGCAGCACTTCGACCTCGTCGCAGTAATATCATCACTCCTGAAAGCTCCCCATCTCCCTCTCCCTCTCCCTCTAACTCCCATCAATACAACCAATGTGAGGAGTTTTCAGAAGTGATGACGATAGCCAATGACTTGGTTCTGGTTAGTAGTCATCATTTAACTGTGTGTAGTGTTTTACATTATTTTATTCTTATTTATTGCTGGTATTGTTCTTTATTACTGGTTTTATGGGTCAGGAATTTGTGTGATAGTGGTAGTTCCATTGTGCACTGTGACTTTTGATATAATGTAGGGCTGTAGCTATCGAATATTTTAGTAATCGAGTATTCTACCAAAAATTCCATCGATTAATCGGATAAAATGTGTTTTTACTTAATTAAAGTGCAATATTAATTATGCAAGAGAAAATAAGACTCCTGTGTCTCTTAAAATGAACAACTAAGTTTCCTTTTTTAGAAAAAAAATATTTTTACTTTTTAAATGCATAGAATGCAATGCATACATCAAAAATAAACATTTAATTATTACCCATTGTTTCTCTGTCTGTACTTGTACTGTGAACAATGACAATAAAGTTGACAGATGAATTACGTGCATTTAAGTGCCATTCAGTTGTGGTTTTAAATAGTGCATTTTCTGAGATGCACATTAAACATTAAACACACAAAACATTCATTTAATTTATCTTTTAATTATTGAAAATTAAGCAAACTTAACTTTTTGGTAAACAAAGGGGATTTACTATTAAAAATAAAACATGGAAGAAATGATTAAACCTTAAAAAAAATAATGTTTCTTTTTTTGTTTGTTTTTTTAGTAGTAGGCTATGTACATTCTGCTGAACAATAGTAATACAGGACTTTTATTTTGACGGGTTGACGTACCTTTCCAGTTCTGTTTATGTGATGTGACGCTGGTTTTACTCAAATCAAGCGGTCAAATGCTCATGAAGTTACTGTCAGAGCAGTTCTGGAGATGGTGTTCATGTGTTCACGTTAGGGCTGCACGATGTGTCGTTTAAGCATCGATATCGCGATGTACGAATCCACGATAGTCACATCGCAGGATGTGCGATGTACAGTCGTGGCCAACAGTTTTGAGAATTACATAAATATTAGTTTTCAAAAAGTTTGCTGCTAAACTGCTTTTAGATGTTTGTTTCAGTTGTTTCTGTGATGTACTGAAATATAATTACAAGCACTTCAAACATTTCTAAGGCTTTTATCGACAATTACATGACATTTATGCAAAGAGTCAGTATTTGCAGTGTTGGCCCTTCTTTTTCAGGACCTCTGCAATTCGACTGGGCATGCTCTCAATCAACTTCTGGGCCAAATCCTGACTGATAGCAACCCATTCTTTCATAATCACTTCTTGGAGTTTGTCAGAATTAGTGGGGTTTTGTTTGTCCACCCGCCTCTTGAGGATTGACCACAAGTTCTCAATGGGATTAAGATCTGGGGATTTTCAATGCCATGGACCCAAAATTTCAACATTATGGTCCCCGAGCCACTTAATTATCACTTTTGCCTTATGGCACGGTGCTCCATCGTGCTGGAAAATGCATTGTTCTTCACCAAACAGTTGTTGGATTGTTGGAAGAAGTTGCTGTTGGAGGGTGTTTTGGTACCATTCTTTATTCATGGCTGTGTTTTTGGGAAGAATTGTGAGTGAGCCCACTCCCTTGGATGAGAAGCAACCCCACACATGAATGGTGTCAGGATGCTTTACTGTTGGTATGACACAGGACTGATGGTAGCGCTCACCTTTTCTTCTCCTGACAAGCCTTTTTCCAGATGCCCCAAACAATCGGAAAGGGGCTTCATCGGAGAATATGACTTTGCCCCAGTCCTCACAATTCCATTCACTATGCTTTCTGCAGAAGATCAATCTATCCCTGATGTTTTTTTTGGAGAGAAGTGGCTTCTTTGCTGCCCTTCTTGACACCAGGCCATCTTCCAAAAGTCTTGGCCTCACTGTGCGTGCAGATGCGCTCACATCTGCCTGCTGCCATTCCTGAGCAAGCTCTGCACTGGTGGCACTCCGATCCCGCAGCTGAATCCTCTTTAGGAGACAATCCTGGCGCTTGCTGGACTTTCTTGGACGCCCTGAAGCCTTCTTTACAAGAATTGAACCTCTTTCCTTAAAGTTCTTGATGATCCTATAAATTGTTGATTTAGGTGCAATCTTAGTAGCCACAATACCCTTGCTTGTGAAGCCATTTTTATGCAACGCAATGATGGCTGCATGCGTTGCTTTGCAGGTCACAATGGTTAACAATGGAAGAACAATGATTTCAAGCATTACCCTCCTTTTATCATGTCAAGTCTGCCATTCTAACCCAATCAGCCTGACATAATGATCTCCAGCCTTGTGCTCGTCAACATTCTCACCTGAGTTAACAAGACGATTACTGAAATGATCTCAGCAGGTCCTTTAATGACAGCAATGAAATGCAGTGGAAATGTTTTTTTGGGATTAAGTTAATTTTCATGGCAAAGAAGGACTATGCAATTCATCTGATCACTCTTCATAACATTCTGGAGTATATGCAAATTGCTATTATAAAAACTTAAGCAGCAACTTTTCCAATTTCCAATATTTATGTAATTCTCAAAACTTTTGGCCACGACTGTAGGCTGTCGTAGTTGATCCGTTATTCATTAACTGTAAGGGCCAGCTACTCCCCTGCCCTTGACGATTCGCGGATTAATTGCACAGCTTAACCATCATAGAGTGAAAGTTTATAATTGACAGGACTGAAAACCACATGCAAGTTTAACAGGGCAGAGAGAGCGCGCAAGAGAGACAGAGAGAGAGAGAGCGCGCGCGAGAGAGACAGAGAGAGAGAGAGCGCGCACGAGAGAGACAGAGAGAGAGAGAGCGCGCGCGCAAGAGAGACAGAGAGAGAGAGAGAGAGAGCGCGCGAGAAACAGAGAGAGAGAGCGCGCGCACGAGAGAGACAGAGAGAGCGCGCGAGAGAGACATAGAGAGCGCACGAGAGAGACAGAGAGAGAGAGCGCGCGCGAGAGAGACAGAGAGAGAGAGAGAGCACGCGAGAGAGACAGAGAGAGAGAGCGCACGCAAAAGAGACAGAGTGAGAGAGAGAGCGCGCGAGAGACAGGGAGAGAGAGCGCGCGCGAGAGAGACAGACAGAGAGTACATTAGAAGTACCATCAATGTTTATAGAAATGTATATGGATTTATTTTGCATGTAATATTTTTTTTTTATGAATATATTTGTATTTTTGTTTTGTTTGTTTCTATTCTGCTATGTACAATGCTTTGGCAATATGTACCTTTGTATGTCATGCCAATAAAGCAATATGAATTGAATTGAGAGAGAGAGAGAGACCAAGAGAGAGCGAGCCGTTTTCAAACAACACAAGCGCTGTCTTGCTCTCTCTCCCTCGCGCATATTAATCAATTGACACGATGGTGTCGATGTTTAAATCATTTAAAATGAGAATGTAAGTGTGCTCACCCCATTTTTGTTTGTAAGAAAAAATATCGCAATATATATCGCAGAAAAATAAAATATCGCAATGTCATTTTTTCCCAATATCGTGCAGCCCTAGTTCACGTCCTTATTTAGTGAGACAGCAGACGCTGAAATTACCGCGAGTGTCACGTGTGCTTCAGTGTATGTAAATAAAGGAAAATGCGCGTCTGTTCCATTCATTAACAGGGACACACAGAACATGCAGGATTCATATTAAATAGACTGTTCCAGCTTAATATTTACAGATATTAGTCCATATCGTGATTTGATGTAAGCGCAATGACCTATTTTTGATTAATTAATTCAAAATTTGGCAAATTCCGTGCCATTCCGCGTCAAACTGTAAATCCGTTTTTATGACTGGATTCCGTGATTCCCTCCGCGTTTTCTGCATCGTGGAAATCATAGGGCCCTAGTTGTGGTATGCCAGCTCTATCTTTTAATGGACACACGCCACAACGTTCTCTTTACGTTTGCACGCCCCTCAAATCAAAACACTGCTGACTCGGACGCAGCACTTGTGTCTCCTTCCGCTTTGTGGGTGACGTAAACGCGTTGTGTCACATAAAAAAAAAAAAATTGCGAAAGAACCTGACGTGAGATTTAAAATAAATTAAAAGAGGCTTCGAGGCAGAGGAATTCGCCTCGATAATTTTTTGTAATCGAGTTACTTGAGGAATCGTTTTAGCCCTAATATAATGTCTGCATGCTTTGTCCCTGTTTAGTATGTTTTATGTGTTATTTATGTGCTTTGTTTATTTATATGTATATATGCAGCATTCACTAAGCCCAAGAAACATTTCCCCTAAGGGGACAATAAAGTATATTGTATTGTATCGTATATTAATACGCCAAGATCGAAGTGCTGCGAAGTGCTTTTATCCGCTTAGAAAATCTCCACATTTTATTTTGTCACCATACTTACTCGTGTAACCCATGTAACTGTCTTTAAATAGGGAAAACATGGAAGTGTGGCTTATAAATTCATCCCTGTTTGGATCCCAAGGAATGAATGGTGCTAAACTAAACACTAGCATAGTGGCGCTGTGCACAAGAGTGATTGAGTGCACGCACTGAGAAGGTACGTATCAACTCGTCTAAGTTGAGAGAAGAGTTTCCTTTAAGACTCTGCCATGCCCCCTAAAATGGCTCATTCAAACACGCCCCCACATCTCTACGTCACTATGTGGAAATATTTACATAATTCCACCCAAACGTTCACGCAAAGAAAGAAGAGGTGGTTTCAGTAACCGCAGTTATTGTTGAAGCAGCCATGTAAGGGAGATGCTGTGTATCTAGGCAAAAGCACTTTATTTGGCCTTCGGAAAGTAGATGCATTTATTTTACACTTATTTTGAAAGATGAAGCTCGCGATTATGGAAAGGAGCATTACATTTCAGATGAGTGCTTGCGGTGTTTGGCCAATCACAATACACTGGGTCAGTTGGCCAATCAGAGCAGACTGCACTTTAGTGCAAACCCATCTTGAGTGTTTGCGGCTAAAAAGCTCATATTTAGTTTCGTCTGACCATAGAAGCCAGTGCCATTTGCAGTGCCAGTCGTGTCTGATAACTGAATATGCTGGAGTTTGTTTTTGGATGAGCTAGGCAAGTTTTTCTCCCAAACAACATGTGGTGATGTTTAAGGTTTTTTGACCCAAAGACTTAACTATTTTCTGCAATTCTCCAACTGTGGTCCTCGGAGAGTCTTTAGCCACTCAAACTCTCCTTCTCACCGTGCATTAGGACGATATAGACACACATCCTCTTGTATTGCCCTGATGGTGGAAATGGGAATTTTCACTGCTCTAGCTCTTTTCTTACTTCACTAATTAGTTAAGCTCAATCATCTTTTGCTGCACATCAGAAATATATTCTTTGTTTTTTTTTTTTCTCATTGTGTTGGATGATTAAGGGAATTTGGCCTTTGTTTCTGCTCCTATTTATATTTCTGTGAAACAGGAAGCCATGGCTGGTTAATTTCATGTTCATAATCACCCTGGAGTGCTCAAAATTGTGAATATGAATGGGAATATACTTCAGAGATATTTTCCTCCTAAGAATTTCTAGGGGTGCCAATAATTGTGTCCAGCGTGTTTTTGAGAAAAACATTTATTTCATAATGATCCCCCCCCCCCCCCCCCCAAAATTTAAATTCTTATTATCCAATGAAAGTTTAGATTTTTGTGATCTTTTAATAAAAGATCAAAAGGATTAACAATGCAGATTCATTTTCACAGCCTTCTTTGATCATATTTACCAAGGGTGCCAATATTTTTGGCCATGACTGTATATATTTGGCCACATATTTATGATAGAAATGCTACAGCCACTGTAATTTCTTGAACAAGAGCATGTGGACATTCAAACTCAGAGTAATGGTTTAGACTTATATTGAAGTCATCTGTGGAATGTGATGCGCCACTTCCAGTATTTTGCCAGTTAATCGACACAGGTAAATAGTTTTTTTTTTTTTTTTATCAAGTACTTGATTTTAATCGAGGAATTGTGACAGCCCTAAAGCTGATTAAACATTTTGCTCTGTTATATTTGTCAAGGAATTGAACCACACTGTTGCTGTAGATTCAGTAGTGATGTTATGGTGCTAAACAGTACTGAAAAAAACACTTGCTGCATCCAGATATACTTACTTCCTTATAGTAGGCAAAAACGGTATGTAGAGTAATATGTATTCATAAAACAGCAGGCAAAAAGTAATTTGCTACTTCTGGCAAGATTCTGAAGTGCACATCTAATGATAATGGACGCTTTACTGTCCCATGAGGCCATGGGAGAGGATTTGAGAATTGCACTGAAGCTACTTGACTAATGCTGCAGGTCACATGGTGACGACATGATAAATGTAGTACAATTACTTTCCTATTACACACATTTATATTACACAGAACATACTTTTTTTAATGGTGGCAAAGTATTTATTCAGACGAAGTACCTATTCTGAGATTTCAGACGCAGCCACTGTCACAGTGTTCCAACTCACATTCCTTGGGCAGCACTGCCAATAGAATTAAAATATGCAATATAATTTTGCAGTGCATGTTAAACTGCTGATGACCAGCTAAAAAAAAAAAAAAGGAAACCTAGACATCATGTTTGCTTGATAACTGCGGAAACTAGAAAAAGACTATAAGTAAAACATTTTTATGGAGCAACTCAGCACACAGGAATCCATATCTTGAAGTTTCTCCATCTACAAAATCAGTGTCTTAAATGACAATTAAGAGTTTTAAAACTCCTATCACTCACATTTTATTACTGAAAAACTGCTTTAATAATACAAAAAGAGCTGCGCATTTCTGTTAAAGCCCTCTGGTTGTCTTGTCTGCCAGGAATTAATTGTAAATCTATAACTGTTTCCTGTTCGTATACACTGAGGTTTAAAAATAACAGAGAATATTCCTTTAATTGACAAAACCACATTAATGTCTTTTCATTGAGCCCAAGTATTCAGTCAATTGCCTAAAAACATTGTCCAAATCTGTTTTATGAATGTAGATAAACACTTAATGTGCATTAAAACAGACATATTTTAAAAAAAAATCAAGGTAAAGTGTTATTCAGTGGCCATAAAGATGAGTCTTAAGTGTTCAGTGGTGTTGAGAGACTGTTCTTCAGACTCTCTTTTCATCTATATTCCTCCTAAACACAACAACAGTTAGCTCAATTATACATGATGGAATGGACTCTCTCTCTCACACACACACACACACACACACACACACACACACACACACACACACACAATGCAGATTGGTAAAAACTTAAGGGGTTAGACTTAGGTTTTGGTGGACAGGGACGGCCAGCAGTGTGCAAAGCTTCACAAATACTCCCTCTCTGAAACCATTATAACACAAGTCACATCAAGGGCAGCACTTGTGTGTGTGTGTTTCGCTAAGTACATAAATCAGCAGCTGTTGAAGTCAGAAGTGTTAAAACAGTAGGCACAGAAGCAGAAAGGCATGGTGATGATGTCAATGCAGTGTGCTAATCCTTACAGCCGCCTCTATGAGATTACAGCCTGTTTATTTTTAAACCTATTAAAATAAAGTTTCATTTCCGTTTCTGTCTGTGATTACTGTCTGCAAACTGACGCAATTCAGCATCAGTCTCCAAAAGTGAGGTTCATTCAAGTGTTGAAAACATTTCAAATTTTGGCCTCTGCTGCCATCATGTGTCTGAACACAGTTCTGCAGAGGTCTGGATAAAGTGACTTGAATGAATTTATCACTCACTTTGAGATTACAAGGTACTTACCAAATATGGGCAAAAAGATAAAGATCCACACAGACTTCTAAAAACATCTGGTACTTCCTAATGTACATGGCTTAGTATCTTCACAAAATGATCACACAATCCCTTAAATGTGAGACCAGCTTGGTATTAAGAACTTCAAGATGGTTTTTGCTGAATCTTACAAAACCACTTAGAGGTTACAATAGCCAATGTAAGCTTATATGTTCATTGTAAATGGTTCCTACAAAGATCTGAGATGACCAAACACCTGAGAAAAGATCATGCCAACCCCTCAGACGTCCTCAGATAATGCCAATCCTTAAACTGTACAAAATTATGAAACTTTGCTATAAGTGTAATCGTAACCTATAATCATTGCCATTAATCGTGTTTGCCGTGTGTTTGATTACTTTTCATTAACTATCTGCATGAATTTTACTGTACATTTCTGCCATATGGACATCAACTTGACCATCACCACTGATAAGCTAAGACTAAATATAATGTAGAAATTTTAAAATAGAAGCTTTTTGCACAACATTTTGTATCATGAAAAGCGCTATAAAAATAAACTTTAATTGAATTGAATATACATAAATTCAGCCAGAATAAAAAAAAAGATAATTAGAGTTTTTTCTAATTGATTTTCAACATAATGATCACACAGTAACTTTGACCAATCACTCACAATACCATTACTTATAACACTCAAAAGAAAATATTTGTTCCATGAAATTCTAAGGGAAGAGAGAAATTAAAGCGGATGCATTTTCATTTATTACACTTGATTTGCTTTAACTGATTAATTAATTAATTCCATTTGACAAACTTTGACAACAAGACAAACTTTGCTGTCATCCGTTCAAAACTGCTGAAAATTATACCATTTAGTCACACTAAATGAGTTAGATGGTCAAATAAACATGGAACAGATGTGTTTTTAGTCGTTTCTTGAAGATGGCTAAGGACTCCAAGGTTTCTAGCTGTTTTTGAAGGAGTTATGGTTGATGTGACTAACTGGATGGAGAAATTTTGATAGTGATGGGTTTGTTCAAAACCACAGGCAGTTCTGTCTTAGCCAGGATGAGTTGAAGGTTTTGGTCCATCATCCAACAAGAAATGTCTGTTAGACAAACTGAGATGCGAGCAGCATGTTTGTACCATAATGACGCCTAACCCTAATGTCAATGATGTCTTTTAATAAAATCCTTGAAGGTAGGGCTGCACGATAAATCACATGCAATATTTAATGTGCATCTTGTCAGTATTGCCGGTTCTGTAACCTGCGCTCTTTCACATGGAGCAGCATTAACTACACAGAGCCGATGTTTAGAGCTCTGCACGGGCCTCAAATTTAGGCCCTGGCCCGAGACGCTTAGGCCCTATCCTGGCCCTTGTCCGACAGCTTATCAGAATTACCAGCCCGAGCCCGTCTTTTTTTCCCCCTTCTCTCTAAACAGCTTTTATTACTGTTTCAGCTATTAAAATAGTTAAGTTTTGCATGTAATAGCAAAGTGATTATATATATATATATATATATATATTTTTTTTTTTTTTTTTTTTTCATTAAGTAAATTTAGAAAAACCTTTTTGATCGTAAAATATAAGTTTTAGTTTTTTTTTTTAAGTAACGACCAAGCTGCCATGTGGCAGACAGTGAGCCTATGTTTAATCAATTTAGCCTTCTCAAATCACCAAGACTTGCCTAAAATAAAATCTATAGATATTAAACAGTTCAAGCAGATAACAATGTTTAAATGTTAAACCTAGATAAATGTGCGCTATATCCAATAGTTTGTGCTGAGATGCTTTGCAGGACATGGAGGTGCCAGCGTGATCATATTCCATCATTTTTGCTCATAAAGGTAAGAGTAATCATTCGTAACTGCAAAGGGTCTACTTTTATTTGTGAGCACTCACAATATCAACAAAACGTTGTGCTTTTATAAAATAAAGAAAACAAACACAATGCGCTTTCTGCTAGGGGTGCACCGAAATTTCGGCCGCCGAAAATTTTCGGCCGAAATGGCATTATCGGTTTCGGGCCGAAATAAAAAAAACAGCCGAAAACGTAAACCGAAAATGAATGTCACCCGCCCCTCCCATCCGTGAGCAAGCGCTTAGGTTTCACTCACGGTCGAGCTGTTATCACGCGTCTGCCTATCAAAGATTAAGCATGTCAAAGGGCTGTCACAATAAAAAAAAGCTTGTCACAAAAGCTGCACAATCGATCGGACCAACCAACACAAGTTTCGAAAACGAAAACAGGGAATCGATTTTAATGGCCTTCTCTCGGAGCGCGTCCAGCTCGTCACTATACGCTCGCAGCGAACGCGCGTCACACACAAAATGTTTTGTTATGTAACTGTTAATAAAAGTTTGATTATTATATTGTGATTTTTCAATTCAGATCCATTAAATCCAAGCAATATATATATATACGTTTTTAAAAGAAGCCATTTTCGGCTTCAGTTTCGGTTTTCGGCCAAGTGCATCCTAAATTTTCGGTTTCGGTTTCGGTTTCGGCGCAGAATTTTCATTTCGGTGCATCACTACTTTCTGCCATCTAGTCTTTAACAGGAGTACAAAAATGAACAGAAACTCAGTGAATACATGCCTCACAGACATAATAAATATATTTATAGAAAGATTTAAATGACTACTTAATGAAATAAATCAAAACAAAATCTCTTTTATTATAATCATAATTCGTAAAGATGCAATTCTCTCTAAAGGCGCGTCTAATAAAGAGATGAGTCAGGCTCGGCAACTGCATCCTTGCGACACAGACTCAGAAAACACTAGTTCATTAGTAAATAATTCAAATATCTCCTTACTATTTCTCCCTGTCACATTTATGGTAATTACTTTTGCAGATGCTTTGCGGTAAGCTTAAGCCTATTGCATGCATTTGAACGCAGAACTGTTCAGCTGCGCTGACGGCACACACCACACATGGTGCTGCTGCGGGACACTAAACACTGTCGAGCAGCTCTTGACAGTTGCGGTAGCATGGTCTTGTGTTGTTTCCATCAGGGTGGCAATAATTTTATATTTTTTCATCACTAATTGATGGATGTCTAAAATATAAAAATAAGGAGAAGCCTAAAGCAGACCAGAGGCCCGGCCCCCATCTGAACTATGACGAGTTCAAGGGGCGTAAAAACGTCGGGGCCCGTCGGGCTCGGGCTGAAATGCAGGTTGTTCACCGACAAGCTGCGCAAAACATGCACAAAATATGATTGTGCTTTTGCACAGCTTTTCAGTGAACAAGGGCTCTGTGTAGTAAATGCTGCTCCATGTGAAAGCACGCAGATGATGGAGATTTACTGCTGATTACAGAACCAGCATTATTGACAAGATGCGCATTAAATATCGCATGTGATTGATTGTGCAGCCCTACTTGAAGTAGAGCTTATTTGATCATGTGTTTATAACATTCAAACAAACAATTTAAAACAATCATCTTCCACTTTCATACTCACCAGTCATGGGGTCAAACAGCTGGTTGGCCTCAAGGTCAGTGAATGTGTTCATGCAGCAGGGGCAGCGGAAGGATGCTCTGTTAGTCGAGTCGCGTTCATCTGTCTCAATGCGCCTGCGCATGTGGTCCAGCTTGTACTTCACCACATTAACCAGCAGCCGGTAGTTAATGAAATAGTAATTGTGTCTTGTCGTCTTGCCGTCAGGTGCCGTCTCCACACGCATACGACATTTGACAAACTTGTCAGCTTTGAGTGTGTTCAGAACCGAACGCAGCTGCTTGCGGTCAAACTTGAGAAGCTCCAGCATGTCCTCCTCACGTACGCAGGGGTTCCTGATCAGCACATCCAGAGCGAGAGCATGCTCGATGCCATAGAAACCTCGCACAACCTGCTTGGCCAGCCGTTTCAGAGACGCAGGGACCTCTGTGAGCAGCTCTGGTTCAGTCATGATGGAGGGGAGGGAAAGAGTGGAACTAAATGATGGAAAGAGAAACAGTGCAAAAGCAGGAGGTGGAAGTATTTTTAAGACCAAGAACAATATGGTTTTAGGAAGAATGGGAGTGGATGGTAATAGGTAGGGTCAGCTTGTCAGGTATTCAAGAAGCTAATCAGGTGAATGACTTCGGGATTGTATGACGGAGGTCTGTGAATAGTGGGAGAACAGAAAAAGAGATCAGTAACACATATGATCCAATAACTGTCTTTATTTCCATCCAAATATCAACAGGTCTATATATTTCTAATTTTTTGCCCTATTACAAAGTTTTTGACGAAGTGTAATTTTTTATATATATATATATATATATATATTTATTTTTTCAGGAAAAAATGCAACATATTACTGATTTAAAGATAATATTCATTACTATTTAATTGTTCAACAATAACTCCTTGTAAATAATATTCCTAAAATTAACACAAGTCATTCTCACAGTTTATTCTACGATCAATCCATGTTAGCCATGTTATAAAACAACGTTTAATCGATTAAAGAAAGGCTGTCTGGATGATTTGCTCCAACATGGCTTGCCATACAGAAAGCTAAGAACCATAAATGACCAGCTATAAGCATTATCAGAAGCTCGGTCTAGCTGGGTTTTATAATGTGACCAGCAAATATTAATGTTAACAGAAAGCTTAAATAGAAATGTGAGGGGGCTCATTTTAGGAGTCATATTTACCCAGTTCAAACACTGTAAATTCAAAGAGAATATAAACGTAGTAAAGTTTATTAGTCATAAAATTCGGCAACAAACGCATAATTAATTGTATGAATTAAATGAACCAAAACAAAGTGACAGTACAGCTCACTGCCCACTGAAGCTTAATTTATCTCACTGTTGAGTTTAATATTAGATTATCGAAACGGAGTTTAATGAAGGCTATAGTTAGATTAATATCGTTGTAAAAACAAAAAACATAAAAAGCACGAACGATAGGAATAAAAACAGCTCAAACCTTTAATTTTCCTCCTGTTTAGATCGGAACAAGTTTCCTAGTTCAGCACATAGGTTCAGCATCACGCTAACGTTGAGCGGAAATGACGCATGAGATGTTGCTGAAAAGTCAAAGGGGCCGATTTAATATTTATATATATATTGTATTAATTATGAATATAAATTAATTATGTTAGTACATTTAAGATAGCAAATAAATTTTCATATATTTGTCTCGAAATTTAATGCAATTATAAACAACAAAAACTATGTGTTAAGGGTCTAATTTGCTGTGTTTCAGTACATTTATTTAATATACCGATCACTAAACTATAAGTATATGCGCTTTCGGCTCTGATTTTATGAAACGCTTTTATCATAGAATGATGAGCACCCGCTTCCGCTTTTGTGCTGCCTTCCTTGTTGTTTCCACACTTAAGGCTGCCTCCGCGTGTGTTCAGAGTTATGCCAGTCAACAGCCGGAGATCGCAAGGAAAAGATGCATCTGTGAGTCTGGCAGTATTTGTGTTCTGTTGGGTTTCATTTAAACCTTATCAGATCAGATCCGAGAACTAAAAAGGTCAAATATGGCAGTCAAAAGGATATTATACCACTAACAAAAGGTGTCAATAGTATCACACACGTAACATGTTAATTAATACTAATCTACTGTTTGGCCCATAGTTAGTACCTTAGTAAAATTGCATGTAATTTTGGAAATCAAACAATATATGGTATGGGATTTCCAACGAGTCGAGTCGGTCACCATAATATTTGCACTACCACAACCACAATACATTTTAATGAGCATAATATTTAAATGTATTAAAGTTATATTAATATTATTTATATAATGTTTATTTAATATATTTATATTATATACATAATTATAATTAGCTTTCTGTACTCTGTATGTTGCTTTCACTTGTTATTTGCTGATCTTGAAGGAATAGTCAGTCTAAAAATAAATATTCTGTAATTGTTTATTCACCCTCATGTTGTTCCAAACCTTTCTTTCTTACGTTCTGTTGTGGAATTATTAAATGGCATTAACATTTGTCCATATTGTCATTGACATTTTCTGGCAGGTGCAGGGGACTAATGACAGCAGTGTGGTCAGTAAGGTGTCAGCCGCAGCACAGGGCTACTTCCACGATGATTTCCTGAAGCATTTTGTGTGCAAGGTGTCAAGAAGAGCTCCACTGATTAATAGGTACATGTTTAGGAGACGGTTCTTGCTCCTTCAGTGACTTTTTTTTTACAGAACAGATATGATATTTCTGATGCATGTATATTTTCTCTCAGAGGTTATTATGTGCGCTGGAAAGCAGTCGATCACTGTCTGAAACAGTTTTTCAATGCCACTCAATCCTGCTCGAGGAGACAGGTGGGGTGATATGTTCACCTTTTGTGTACTGTATGTGTTTCTACTGTAAAAAAAAAATGTTTTATATATATCTTGCACATATTGTTCTCTTAATCTCAGATTCTGTCACTTGGAGCTGGGTTTGACTCCTTGTATTTCCGGCTTCATGCAGAAGGAGCCCTTAGAGGCGTCACAGTTTTCGAGGTTGACTTTCCAGAAGTTGCCCGGCGCAAGGCTGCCTTGATCAATAGCAATACTTGCCTGAAGGACATGTTGCCAGATAGGGATACTGTCTCAAATCAGCAGACAAGTAGGATGTTCACTGTACCACATATTAATATATTATTTTACAAAACATAACCGCTTAAATTGTATAGTACTGTTAATAAATGTTATTATCCATAAATATATGTGCATATTTTGCTAGTAATTTTGTCCAACCCTGTCATTCGTCTCTAAAATGTCATGTTAAAACATTTGCGATATGTTTCTTGCTGATGTGTAGATGCTGTGTTCATCAGAAGTGGTCATTATAATCTCATTGGTGTGGATGTCAGGAAGGAGCAGGAGGTGGAGGTGACTCTGAGCAGAGCTGGACTACAGTGGGACGCTCCCACACTTGTCTTGTCAGAGGTCGTGCTGACTTATATGGAAACACAATGGTGAGAATGTGAATTCTTTAACTTGAATTGCAATGATTTGCATGCGTGCTCCTGAACCATTGAGCCTTGTTGCTTATTCCATAGATTGAGCTTTGAGTCTTGCCTGCAACATACTCTGATCTCATTGCTATTCTGCCTTTCTAATAGCTTTCTTTTATGTTCTACTACAACTGTTTAACAAAAGAGAGGCCATATCAACATTAGACCAAACAGACCAGCTCATTTTTAACGAGTGTTGTGTTTTGGTGATTTACTCCAGGTCAGATGCTGTGATTGGCTGGGCTGCCAAGTTACTCCCACAGTCTGTGTTTGTGATGTATGAACAGATCCACCCAGATGACCCTTTTGGCAGGGTTATGCAGAACCACTTCCTGAAGCTCAATTCTACCATACACGCTCTCAAACAATATCCAGACACTGTCGCTCAGACGCAGAGATTCATACAGAAGGTATTCCATGAAATGTATGTTTTATACCCATTTCTTTTTTAATACTATATAGCCATGTAGTAAGTGGGAGTATGTAACTGTTTATTATTCAATATATAAATTTTATACAATGTAATATACAATTTAATTAAAGACCTGACCAGGCCACAGAGTTGGGTGTATGATAACGACTGACTGACTGTACATAATACCTACCGTATTTTCCGGACTATAAGTCGTACTTTTTTTTCATAGTTTGGCTGGTCCTGTGACTTATAGTCAGGTGCGACTTATTTATCAAAATTTATTTGACATGAACCAAGAGAAAACATTACCGTCTACAGCCGCCAGAGGGCGCTCTATGCTGCTCAGTCCTCCTGTAGCCGCTCCCTGAGCAGCGTAGAGCGCCCTCTCGCGGTTTTAGACAGTAATGTTTTCTCTTGGTTCTAAATAAATGCGACTTATAGTCCAGTGCGACTTGTGTTTTTTTCCCTCATCATGACGTATTTTTGGACTGATGCAACTTATACTCAGGTGCTACTTATAGTCCGAAAAATACGGTATATGTATTTTAAACTATACCTTGTGAACATGAATGAAAGCCTATGTTCATTTCTGAAATTTGAAGGTTGTATTGACCTTATTCATGAAGATTTTAAAGTTTTAAGGGTTGAAGCGATACAAAGATAGATAATATATGTGACACTGGACCACAAAATCAGTCTTAAGTGTACATTTTTTCGAAATTGAGATGTATACATCATATGAAAGCTGAATAAATATTGACACATTGATGTGTGGTTTAGTAGAATCGGACAATATTTGGCCGAGATGCAACTATTTGAAAATCTGGAATCTGAAGGTGCAAAAAAAATAAAATAAATCTAAATACTGAGAAAATCGCCTTTGAAGTTGTCCAAATGAAGTTCTTTGTAATGCATATTCCTAATCCAAAATTAAGTTTTGATATATTTAAGGTAGGAAATTTTCTATAAATAATTTTGACCTGTACAATGTTTTTTTGGCTATTGCTACAATATACCCCAGCGACTTGGTTTTGTGCTCCAGGGTCACATATACACTGATTTTTTTAACAATACTTTAATACTTTTAATCAGCATTGGTGCATTAAATGGATTGAAAGTGACAGTAAGTTATTTCTCTCTCAAATAAATGTTGTTCTTTTGATCTTTTATTCATCAAAGAATCAATGTTTTCAACACTGATAATAATACATGTTTTTGTGGAGCAAATCAGCATAATAGAATGATTTCTAAAGGATCATGTGACACTGAAGAATGGAGTAATGACACACAGGAATAAATTAAATTTTTTAATCTATTAAACCTAAAAAAATTAAATAATAATAAAAATAAAAAAAAGTTAAAAAATCATACCAACTTTTAAATACTTAATTGTGACCCTGGAGCACAAAACCTGTCTTAAATGGCTGGGGTATATTTTTAGCAATAGCCAAGAAAAACATTGTATGAGTCAAAATAATCGATTTTTCTTTTATGCCAAAAATCATTAGGATATTAAGTAAAGATCATGTTCCATGAAGATGTTTTGTAAATTTCCTACCGTAAATATATAAAAACTTATTTTTTGATTAGTAGTATTCATTGGTAAGAATTCATCTGGAAAATTTTAAAGGCAATTTTCTCAGTATTTAGATTTTTTTGCACCCTCATATTCCAGATTTACAAATAGTTGTAATATCGGCCAAATATTGTCCGATCCTAATAACCCATACATTAATGGAGAGTTTATTTATTCAGCTTTCAGGTTATGTATAAATCTCAATTTCGAAAAATTTCGAAAAACTGATCTTTGTCTGCCACAGGGCTGGGAAAAATGTGTCTGTCTGGATATGAACAAGTTCTACTTTGACCTTCTTCTTGAAGATGAGAGGCAGAGAGTCGAGGGACTGGAGCCTTTTGATGAGTTTGAGGTGAGGAAACAGCTTTTGAGTGTTTCCAGAATCGCCACTGAGTCTAACTTAATGCCTGATCCCAGACATGTTTATCTTTATGATAACAGGAATGGAACCAGAAATGTTCCCATTACTTCATCCTTACAGCCTCCAAAGGCTCTACGACCAATCAAGCACTTCTCACACTTCCGAATGGTAAGTGTTGGTAAGATATTTGGTATTATGTGTATCACTAGGTGAGGCAGTGTAGTAGAGGTACATGTGCTCTTTTCACTCCTAGTGTCCTCCATCCCTCACATGACTCCTCAGTGGGCCGAGCACCCTCCATTGCTTATTCAGCCCATGTGTGGGTCTCCGAATATAGAGGCTGTTGGTATGGCTTCTGCTGTTCTGACACCTGGAATCATCTTACTCACCGGAGGCTGTGGGAGAAGTGGAAGAGACACAGCAACGAGGGTTCTGATCAAAGAGAAGGATGGCTGGAAGTGTGCCTGTGTGGAAGCTCATGGAGATCAAGGTGATTTGATCAGTGCTTTATTTTTGCTTTTGTTAATGGTTTCCTTATTAGAATTTTTCTAAATGAACTGTACGACCTGTCTGTTAGTAAATAAACAAACTTAAAAGTATTTATGGCTTTATGCGAGTACCCTGTATTATTATTATTATTATTTTTTTTTTTTTTATAGTATTTGCAAGTTGGAGTAATTGATAGATTTTTGGGGATATGAAAATCTGTAACATTTGAAAACAGTAATCTCTTTTGTTTAATTTATTATTAAATAATTTGGTGTGGAGACCAGTTTAATTATGTATGTATGTATGAATATCTTTGTCTCGTAATTCTTCTCCTCAGTAGTTAGTGTTTATCAGACGTTGACCTCTATCCCTGGACGTGGAGCCATCCTCTTCGGTGGCAGAACTTCTCCACTCAATCCAACAGGCAGTGTGGTGTGTGTGACCTTTGACCCGGGTAACGAGCAATCCCAAAGTGCTGTACAGCTGTCATTTAGGAACATGGTTTGCACCGGCACTGGTCCAAAACCACGATGGCGACACACATCAACCTTGATATGCTATAAAGGTTAGAGATTTTATTCTAGTTGTTTTTGTAACTTTTTTGATTATAAAGAGCAAAATAATAAATTCTTAATGTGTCGTTCCAGATAAGACCTTTCTATTTGTGTTTGGAGGACGTACAGAGAAGGATCCAGTTCTAAGTGATGCACATTTCCTGTGTTTGGAGGACAAACACTGGACTGAGGCATGACTTTCTCATATTTCTCATTTCTCATCTTTCTAATATTAAAACCTAATAAAAAAAGATAAGACAAACGGATACACTACAGCAGGGGTTGGCAACCTACGGCACGCGTGCCAACAGTGGCACGCAGAGGGATAATCGCTGGCACGCAAGCAATAAGGAAAACTGTATAATGACGTACAGTTTGATGTAATAACTTCTCATAGTCACACAGCCTTGTTAGGAGCTACAAATAATATTAAAGTGTGAGAATTAACTTGCATGGATGCACGTGCAAACACTGCACATACTAGGTGCTTCAGATCAAAGCCTCGGTCTAACAGCACTCGTCAATGTCAAAATGACTGAGATGGCCAATCAGATCAAAGTAGGCGGGGTTTACTGTTCACAGAAGCAGAGCGCGAAGCGTCAGTTTAACGTTAAAGAGAGTGAGGTAAGATGAAGCTGCAAATCAATTAACATTAGTCAACTTTTAATAATACGTTTTACCATAGAAATGTTAAATGACCTAAAGCTATATCCAGTGATGAAAAATTTTCTGAAATATGGCCATTTTGAGAGAAAGAAAGTGGGGGGGGGGGTAAATTGTCTCTCTCTGCAGACAATGAAGCGATTTTGCCCCTTTGTTGTTGAGAAATATAATGTAGCGATTCAGTATCGATTAATAAAAGTAGCGTGACAACACTCATAGGTTTATGAGCTTCTGAATGCTACTTTTTGCACAGCACGATCTCAGATCTCTGTGTGCGAGTGGTGTGTGTTGTGTGTGTGTGTCTGTGTGTGCACGTTCATCAATTAAAGCAGTGCATTAACGTTGATTAAACGTTAAAAAAAAACTTTTCTTTATCGTATAATAAAAAATTGTGTATGTACCGTTTAAATACAGAATTATATCGGGGGGGGGGGGGGGGGGGGGGGGGCTGTGTTGGCACAGTGGTTAACCATAAAAATAAAAAATGGCACGTCATGCCGAAAAGGTTGCTGATCCCTGCACTACAGTTAAAAAGTTTGGGCATGTAAGTCTCAGCCAAGTCTCAGCCATTACTCCAGTCTTCAGTGTCACATGATCCTTCAGAAATCATTCTAATATGCTGATTTGCTGCTCAAGTATTCCTCTTATTACAAATGTTTAAATTAGTTTCAGGATTCTCTGATAAATAGCACGCTAAAAAGATTAGCATTTCATTGAAATAGAAATATTTTATACCAGTAAAGGTCTTTACTGTCACCTTTGGTCAATCCATCCTTGCTGAATAAGAGTATTAATTAAAAAATCTTACTTACCCCAAATTTTTAAACAGTATTGTATATGCATTAGATTTTGCAACTATCTTGTAAGGGCAGCATAATGTTCCTACTTTTTTTCCTATGTTTCAATCAGATGACAGTTGTTGGTGCTGTTCCGGAAGCCCGTCATTCCCATTCTGCTTGTGCCTATGGAGGGGGGCTTTTGATATTTGGAGGTTTGGGGAAAGGTGGCAGACCTCTCTGTGATGCTTTCTACCTGAGACCCACATCATCAGGTTTCTGTTGGGAGACAAAGAATTTACATCCACCCCCAATTCCCAGGTTCAAAACAACTCACTTACTGGGTGTGAAAGAATGAAAATATTGTTATGAAGTTGTGGCACCTCTCAGTGATCAAAATCACAGTCTTGGCCTATTTTTTCAGATATTCTCACTCAGCCCATGTAGTAAATGAGAAGTTGGTTGTGGTTGGTGGAGTTTGGCTTCAGGCTGATGGAGTACCAGGAGTTGCTGTAATAAATCTGAGCACTGGGAGCTGTGTGGAGATCCAGCTGGATACTGTAAGTTACTCTCGCTTATGGCAGTGGTTAATGGTTTATTATAAAATAGAAAATTTTGGCTCTAACATTTCCTGGGATAAGCATAATAAAACAATTCTGACTGTGTAAGACATGTTCACTGCTGTTGTACAATCCAAATATACATATGTAATAATGCAGAAAGCTGCTACTGTATGTTGTGTGTTGACCAAGAACAGCCTACAGATAATTTAAAGGGTTTGTTCACCCAAAAATGAAAATTGGCCTGTGTTTTACTAACCCTCGAAGCATCCTAGGTGTATATGACTTTCTTCTTTCAGACGAATGACCAAAGTTATATTAAAAATTGTCCTAGCCCCTCCAAGCCTTACAATGGGGTTAAGCGGGTGCTTTTTGTCAACAGTCCAGAAGACGTGAAATAAAGTACGTGCATCCATAATGAAATGTGCCTCACATGGCTCCAGGAGGTGAATAAAGGCCTCCTGTAGTGAATCCATGTGTTTTTGTTAGAAAAATATCGATATTTCAAACGTAATAAACACTATTTTTCTCACTTCCACTGACTGTCGTACACGGAAGCTATTCTGGCCTTAAGACTTATGGACAATATAACTTGAAGGAATTGTTTTATTATTGATATTAATAAATAGAGTTGGTCATTGGTCAAAAGGTGTGGAACCATATTTTATTAAAACAATAAGCTACCTAAGTATTGTATTGTATTTTTGCAGCTGACTAATTATTTTGGCAACCAACAGTTTTCATATCTAAAAAGAAAAATCACTTTAATTTATTTGTCATTGCTTATCTTTTTTTCTAATTTTATTTTATTTCAGTCATCTGTGCCTTGGCCTTTGATGTTGCATTCATTCTGCTCTGAGCTGCTGGACTCTGAGGGGTCGGACATGGTGCTCATTGGTGGAGGTGGAAATTGTTTCTCATTTGGAACTCACCTCAATCTCCACCCCGTAACTGTAGATCTAAGACCAATACTTTGTAATTCATATTAGTCCAAGTACAAACTACAAACAAGCAACAAATGTGCTGCTGAGTGAATCTCCAGCCAAACTTTATTTCAGCTGGAACTCAAGTGAGTCACAGCCAATTAGCCCAAGTATTGTGACACAGGGACATCACTCAGTGAAACGGCGGAAAGACTGCACGGTGGGACAGACCGCACCCCACTCCACTGGTTTTCGGTAGTTGCCCTTCTCCAGGAAGTACTGGTGGCCACGGTAGTTGGGATGCTCATAGAAGATCCAGTAACCATCCAGAACTTTGCAGGAATGGACCTCTCTCAGACGGAACCTCTCTAGCACAGATGGACAGTCTTCAGTGGACTCTATGGCCTGACCTGTGAAGTCAGGCTTGTCGTACAACTGAACCTTGTACTGCATTCCACTTGTCTGCATGGGTTGGATTTATTTGGTTTTGGGAAGGGAAAAAGGGTAGAAATATGCAATAGAGATATTCATTCAGGGCAGAAATTGTTCTGATATTTTATAGATTCAACACATCATACTTTTTATATGGGGTTGTATAAGTGTTGGAGAAGATGACCTTTAATGTCAAAAAGTAAATTCAAGAGAATTGCATTGATCTGAAATTTAATTTAGTCCTTTGTATGGTCTATTAACTAAACCAAGCTAAACATTTGCTTACATTACACATGTAAGTCTGGTCTTTCAACAAGACTGAATCAAATACTGCTGACCATATTGACACTGATTTATTGGCAAAAGCCATGTGGACTAATTAGGTTAAACTGATGTAACAGTTAGAAAAGGTCTGTGCATGACCTTCCACTACTCATACTGTCCCCGGCTTTAATTGAATACAGTTCTAACACAGTATTGTGAAACCGCTTCATCATTATGCCCAGTTTAAAAACATAGCAAATCATATTCTATACACTATTCAAGATGTTTAATAAAAAAAGCTCACTAATGTACACTGTTGAATGTACCAGTTAAACTTACAAGGCGGATGAGCTTGCTGGAACTGAGACAGTCATTGAGGCCCATCCAGCCCAGGTATTCAGGATAGTCTCCTCTGGTTAGCAGATACCGGTTACCCATATAGTTGGGCCGCTCGTAAACCACCCAGGCACCACTTTCCACATGAATAGAATTGCAGCAGGTCAGGTAGGGATGGAAGTCAGAGCAGTCACTGTCACACTCATAACGGCGGCCCTGGAAGTTTTTGTCCTCGAAAAACACAATCTGAGGGACCGCAAGAGAATGTTACAGAACACTTTTATACCTGAATGACCACTTTTTCATGTTTTTGGCTGGTCGGCCAGCAAGCAATGTACATTTTATCTCGTCTGACCAATGTGACCTTGCTATTAATTTGTATCCACTGATATGCTATTGACAATTTTCAAGATATATTAAACTAGCTACTATAAGTAATAACCAGTTTATGTCCGCAACCAACCAATATTGCACATTTAAAATCACGGATAACCATCTTAGTTTTCAAATAGCCTGATCTGTAATTAAAAACTGTATTGTTTCATAATCTAATTCAACACAGTCCTAAAGTGCTGATCTGACTGCAGGCCAAGATGTTTAGAAGAGAGGTTTTAGAAAACAGGGCTTTTAGAAAATAGTTTTAAAAGTCAATGACATCATTTAGGCATTGCATTGCATTCAAGTATACAATAATATACACATTTAAATTTTCCCTTATATTCAAGTGATTTTCTGCTCACCCTGCCCATCTTGAATACCGTATTTAGTCTTGTGTGGATAGGTGGTCTTAGTGTCCGGAGTGAATGTTTATAGGGCGGTTTAAATATGCAGGTCCCAACATAAAAATGACGAGCAGGGGAGGACCATATATTCACTTTGTCATGAAAATGAGATCCAAAAATCGAGTCAGTGATTCTAGCACTATTCAGTTTTTTTCCAGAAAAGCAAATAGGGATTAAAGGACAATGACTAGCCTGGCATGGGCTTTCATTCACCCTGAAACAAAACGGTAGCCTACAACTGGACCAACCTGAACCACAACAAACACGGTACACCAACCAGCACCTGATGCCAAGAGCACTGCCAAATAAAGAGCCCAGACTCATTGGATTGTATCATGCGTTGCTGAATGGCACTCTTTACTCTGGCTCAGCTCTTTTCAACAGAACAGCCACTGGCAAATGAACCAACTAACTAAACTAAATCTGGAGAAAACGTGTGATTTGCATATACACCATTGAACAGGCATCGATAATTTGGGTTTTAAAATGAGAAATCAACAGTGAAATATTGTATTTAATAAAGTAACCTATAGTAAATATACCCTGCACCAGAATATGCACACTTTCCTGCTACCAAAAACATGTAATGAGTTAGAGGTCCCAATGCTCACTCTACACTTAACTTCATTGAGATTATAAAGTGTGCAGCCATCTTTCCGATTAGGCCAAGAGACATAAGGATTTTGAAAACAAAATTTGGTCAGGGTGGCTTTTTTTAAACGTTTCAATGCTGTAAAAAATTTTCAATATCAGCATGGTTGGAAGTATTGTGTATTTAAACTAATATATTGCACGTGATACCGGTGTTGTTATTGTTACCTAAAAATAAAATATTAAAAAAATATTTAGCAGTAACTAAAATAAAACTGAAATTAAAAATAAAGAACTAACTTAAGAAAATCAGATATATGTTGGATTTCCAACTAAGATTAAATACTAAAATTACTCTAAAACTGAAATAAAAAAAGATATATATATATATATATATATATATATATATATATATATATATATATATCATTAAAATAAAAACCTAAACTACTAAAAAAACACAAATGAAAACCAAGATTATATAAAAAAATATAAATATTAATAAATACTATAATAACTGCTAAATACTAGGAGAAAGGTACTTTATCAGTTATTAAGATTCAACCTGTTTTTATACAGTCTATGGATTCAACAAATTCCATTCTATTAAAGTACTACCATACTACCAAAATTCAACGTAAGATGAAAAATAATTACCGCTCGTTGAATTAAAGAGGCATTACACACATATACTCCATTCAGCAAGCCAAAGCTAAGTGCTATTGATTCAATAAAGCTCAAAAGAAAGATGCAGGGTGTTGTTTCACAGACTAAAGTCCAAATAGCTAAAATTGTCTTCAAACTGGATATGAAAATGGAACCAAATTACTAGTCAATATTCATGCTACAAAGCGGTCTATGGAATATCTACACTAACCTATAAAATGCTGATTCAAACACATTTCAAATGTTCACTTAAGACATGAATACATTCATGAAACATTTTAAGTGACAGCATTTTTGGAATCTGTATTGTGAAGATACAGTAATAGTGCAATTACAGTGCAAGGCATTGTGAACATAGATACAGCATAGGAGACATAAACATTTCTACTGGCCATAAGATTTCAGAAGGCAACAGCTGCAAACTCTTCAGTGAGTGGATGCGTTATAACAGGTACCAATTGTGATAGACATATTTGTCAGTAATTACAGTACATATCTCATCCCTATTCCCTCTAAATTCATATAAAGGCAGCAATCGGGTCCCTTTCCTATTTTAATTATATAATGATTCTCGTAGGTTGATATTCTCTTGCATATCAACCTCTGGAATCACGGATTCTCATGTCTCATAACAAAGAGTAACAATGCTTAAACTATCAGACACCTGCAGCAATTATACAGCAACTCTAAAAACTACTCCAGCATAGATTTTTCTAGATGTCAATAATGTGACAGGACACAAAGTCCCAAAACCTGATACAGCATTGACAGTCTTCGTACCAGAAGAACAAAGATGTTCGATGAAGAGATGGCAAAAGCAGCGTTAGGTCATTCAGCTGTTCTTTTAGAAAACAGTTGGCGCTCGTCCCATTGCTTGTTCAGGCTGTTGTTCTTTGAGTACAGTTGGTCCAGAGTTGGAGGTGTGGCTGGAAGGCCAGTGGTCCACAGAGGTGGAGGGGGTGAGGGCAGGAGGGAGGAGGCTGTCAAGCTCTTGTCTTTGTCCCGTCTCAAGCAACCACTCATGAAACTTCTGCTCCACTAAGGCCTGAAACTGCCGCCTCTGGACCCTTTAAAACAACAAAGACAATGCATCACTGGTGCATCCAAATGTCTCAAAAAAAGAAAAAAAAAAAAAAAACTTACTGCCCATGTGATTATGGAGATGCATTATAATTTTACATCAGATTTCATAATGCTAGACTTATATTAAACTAGATTTAATCTGTTTAAAAATAATCACAGAATTTCTTTTAAAGCTACATAAGCCCAAACCCCAAATATATTAATAATATATAATAATAAAAATAAATAACAATAATTACAACAACTACAACAATATCTTGTTACAATAAACCTAAAATCATTTGGTTATGGAATGCTCAAAAAAAAAAAATAATAATAATAAATCAACAAAACGGAAAAATAAAAAAATATTTTATTCTAAAAACATAAGATATAAAAAATGATTCATAATTTTAAATAAAAAAATAACACACTGACAAAATGCAACAAGAAATGCACCAAACACCCCAATAAAACTAAAAGAGACTAGCGCAGGGGTGGTGAACTCCGGTCCTGGACAGCCGCAGCCCTGCAGAGTTCAGCTCCAACCCTAACTAAAACTCACCTGCCTGACCTATAACAACAACAGCAACAATAATAAAAGCAACTAGAATGATGTAACAGATCTAAAATGAAAAAATCTTAATCAGCAGAGCAGTTTACATTGCATACCACAATGTCTTTTGGCTCCTAAATTTGGTGTACCACTAAACCTGTGCCTATGTTTACTTAACTACGATCTGAACATGGCTAAAGACAATACTACAGCCTCGAAAGAAACGGAAAAGTGGGCTCACTTGTTTAGGTGTGCTTCCTTCACAGTCTTCTGCCAATCTTCTATCGTCTTCTCTCGGCTCTCCATGGTCTTCTGGTAGTCTGCTGGCAGGCCCCAAGGGATCTCACAGTTATCCCCCTCCATTTGAAAGGGTATCACCAGCGGGTAAAACTCAGCAGGGGGCTGGATACGGTAGCAGCCCGTATCTGTAGCGGAACCCTCGGCTCCAAACAGCAGAGGTTGGTTCCATAAGTTGGGAACCACAGCTAGGCCCACACTAGCCATGTGGTCCTCTAGAGTTGGATAATGTGTGTGGAAGGGGCCCAGTGTGAGAGACACATTCCCAGGTAGGAGAAGGGGTCGAGTAGGGGTGAGGGCATGGATTGTGCAATGAGAAGAGCCGCCTACGGTCAGACGGCCGGCCACACACACCAGACGAACATTCTCACAGCTCTGAATGTGGACAATGGTCCCCACTGGGCCGAGAACCACTGTACTGTTCCTGCACTTATCCAAGGTCACAGACCTGCAAGATAAGGACTTAGTTTTACATTGATGTTTACAAACTGAATGACATCAGACTATGACCAACATTTATTTTACATTTCTTTTGACATGAAGTCCAAGTAAGGCAATGCTGTTTTTATTATTAGGAATGGGACATGATTATACTAACAGATTAGTTGATTAATGTGGTTAACTAGTGCACATTCATTCATTCATTTGATTCCTTATTCCATGTCAGCAACTTAGGTCAAATATTTTCATTGAAAGAATAGGGTAAATAGTTAAAAAAATTATGTAAATAAACTAATTAAGAAACATTTTAAAAGCAGTTGTAGGATACTGCAACTGGTCTTAAAATGACAATAATGACAAATGTATCGCCCATGTGCTTTTTAAGAAGTTACCTTTCGATTCCACATCCAATTGATAGCCTTCAAGAAGAATTGAGGAGTTAATTTGCAAAAACAGATAACTGTTTTTAACAATTTTTATTTTTTTTAAATCATGTTTTTTCATTGTGCATTCCAATTAATCTCAATCAAATTGCAGCTGGGTTATTTTGATTAGGTAAAAACAATACAGCTAAATAACACAAAACATGATAAAAATAAAAAACTGGATTTTTTAAAAATAAAATAAAAAATATCTGTTTTTGCAAAGAAACTCTTTAATTCAACTTACATCGAAGACAAACAGAGAGAAAAAGTGTATTTGATACACAGTTAACAATAAAAGTGCATTTATTTAGCTTTACCAAAGTGATTCCTCACCTCAGAGGAGAGAGAAGGTAGATGAAAGCCTCACTGCAACGGTGGAGCTTGATGTTGGCATTGTTCAGCTTTTCAGAGTCTTTGGCCAACGTCTGTTTGCAAACCTGCGACATGAGTAACAGTCGACTTCCCGGAGGAGCCATGTGAGCATTTCTGAATATTTTGGCTTTCTTTAGGGTGCCCTCTACTACAAAACAAAAATATAAAGTGTTGGTGATACTATAATCTGGTTAACCATCAATCATTTTAAAGGGTTACTCCACCCCAAAATGATAATGTTGTCATTAATCACTTACCCCCATGTCCTTCCTAACATGTAAAAACTTTGTTCGTCTTCGGAACACAATTTAAGATATTTTGGAAGAAAACAGGAAGGCTTGGGACAGTCCCATAAAATGCCAAGTAAAATACACTGTCAAGGTCCAGAAAAGTATGGTAAATGGTAAATGGGCTGCATTTATATAGCGCTTTCGACAGACCACATGGCCATCCAAAGCGCTTTACAAGTTGCCTCACATTCACCCATTCACACACTCATTTACACAACGACTGCGGTGTCAGCCATTCAAAGCACCATCCAGCTCGTCGGGAGCAGCTGGGGTTAGGTGTCTTGCTCAAGGACACCTCGACACTTGGTCAGGTGGAGCCGGGAATTGAACCACCAACCTTCCGGTTTGTAGACAACCTACATGAACCACCGAGTATGAAAGACATCATCAGAATAGTCCATCTGCTATCAGTGATTCAACCGTAATGTTATGAAGCGTCAAGAATACTTTTTATATGCAAAGAAAACAAAAATAATGACTTTTTTCAACAATTTGTATCCTGTGTCTCTCCACATCACCGCAGCGCCATTTTGGAGGATATGACCTGAACGCAAACTGCCACGACACAAGAATCCATTTTCTACGTGTATTTACGCTTTGATTTGAACGAAAACAGTCCATCTTTGTAGTGCGGCTGACACAGAAGAGTGTAGACTGCTTGCGTTCAGCAAATATTCAACAAAATGACACTACGGTGATGTGGAGAGACACATTGGAGACAAATTGTTGAAAAAAGTCATTATTTTTGTTTTCTTTGCATATAAAAAGTATTCTTGACGCGTCATAACATTACAGTTGAACCACTGATGGCAGATGGACTAATCTGACAATGTTTTTCATACTTTTCTGGGGGTAAATAGCTTTTTTTTGGGGGGGGGGGCGGGGGGGGGGGGGTGTTGTGTAAGTGATCAATGACAAAATTTTTATTTTGAGTTGGAGTATCCCTTTAAGCTAGACAAATTAAAATCAGTGTATTAAAGATGATGGTTTTGGTACGTTTATGCAAATGACATTTTTATATAAAAAGTTTGTTTCCACTCAGTACTCACAATTTAAATGAAACTAAACCTCAAATATTCCCAAAGAACGTTTGATTTGTGATACTTTATAAATCCCTGAAAAAAAAAACACAACTTTACTCCTTTGACAAGAACTTCCAGTTTACCTTGCAGTGCCCATGCCAGTTTCTTTCCCGACTCGGAGCAGGTGGAGATGCCGAAGGGATTGAGGCAAAGGGCCTGATGCAGAAACCCCTGGAACTGCTGCAGAGAGTAGGAGCGACTGAGTTTGGAGAATCCTGCCTGGGACTGCAGTGGCGAGCGGCTGAGGAGCTTGTGGATTGGGTGCACGGTATGGCTATGGCTCACAGATCCTTCCAGCAACAAACTGAGGCTTTCCAAGGCCTCTGAAGTGAGCTGGCTGTCACGCAGGACCTGTCCTGAACTGCTCAGCTGGCCTGGCTCCACTAGTAACTCCAAAAGCTCAGACAAGTGTGTCTGGATGAAAGTAAGATGAGCCTGGTCGTCCCAGTTCTGCTAAAACAGAAGGAATAAACAAACTTCTACCCAAAAGTGTTCTCTCTACACTGTAATCATTATACACCAAAATAAAAACAAACAAAAAAAACAGATCCTTTCTTCCTACAGTATTCAGGCATAATGTATACCTGATTGTCTGAGTAACAAGTTAAAGTACATTCAGAAAACATATAAAATCTGATAATGTCTAAGGATTTCACACACACAAAACAAAAAGAAAATAAGGAAAATGAAACATTTTACAGGATACCAAATTTCAATTTCATTAATTAAATGCAATAAAAGCAAACAAATATATTTCTGTTATATGTAATTATTAACTATTTGTACATTCACATTTAAAAATGTTCAAAAGATTTTTAAGGTTTTTGTCTTTTATGCTCAACTAGGCTTTAAAGGAACAGCATTTGTTTGAAATATAGAGATTTTATAAGAAAATAAATGTCTTTACTGTCACTGTTGATTAGGGTTGGGTGATGTCTTAAAATTTTTTGACTATGTCTACAGTGAAACATTACGATGGACGATGACATCGGCGGTAGGATTGGGGGAGGTTTGCCCGAATCCTTATAAGGGAAAACAACAAACAATTCCTAACACGGTGTCTAAACTGGATGCGAGCGGTGCGGCCCGAAAAAATACTATAGAATCACTGATCTATAACAGAGATGCGGCGTGGCATGACACCACAAATCCCTGACAGTAAACTGCTGCCGCTTTTTGTTTATGACGCGCTGACACAAAATTAGACAGACTTTAAATGATGCGGCTCGGCGCCACATGACAACTTTCGTGTCTGGTGTAGACACTGTGTAAGGAGGGTTGACTGAGGACGATGGGGAATGATTGGCAAATCCTCATTACCACTGACAAACATGTAATCTTGTAAAATGTGTGGCAAGTACAGCTGCTCCATAGTATAAACTAGGGGTGGTAAAAAAAATAAACGAACCGTTCGGTTCACCACATACAGTTCGCTGTGACCGCGGTTCAATTTAAATCTGACAAAGCATCTGTAATATGGTTTGCATCGCACATGCACAGATGAGACCCGAACAGCACATGGTAATATGTATTTAAACTAAACTCATTTAAGCTATGTCAGTTTAAACATTTAAGAGCCAAAGGATGCGTGAAAGGTGGTGACGATTATAGGGGCCCACGACTGAGGGTGGACCCCCGGCGATCTCAACCGTCTGGCTGAGGCCAGCCTAAACTACAGCGTGTTGACACGAAAGCTTATCATTTTCACGTGTTTTTAAGCCTTGCCACTTTCCAATTTAACACTTAAAAGAGTGTAAATCATTCAAACACAAGACGTGGAAAAGCTACACTGAGTAGATGGTTACCCGCGCGCGGTGTTCGGTACGCAGAGAGCCGCGTTTCGCAGACAGCAACTTTGAACCCAGCTCTCCTTTGCAAAGTTCTCCTCGAAGTCCCTCGTGCACCTGAACGAACAAATACAAATCGCAGTTTGAACAAACAGAAAAGGATGTGAAAGAGCCCAATTCAGTACCGCGGTGTTCTGGTGTTCAGGGTGCACGCAGAGACGTGTCTCAAAACACTTGAATGTCGAATTTGCCTCTTTTTGCTCTTGAACCGACAAATACATAAAAAATATGTCAAAATACCCGTCTTGGAAAAAACTGTTGGTCATGTCTAAAGTGTTAGTAAACAGTTGAGAAAAAAATCTATTATATTGTATGCGTTCATTGTCTCTTAAAGTGACCACACCTAATTTAGCTACTAGCTGCTGTAATGTTAATCCAAGAAAATGAAAGAAAATCACTAACTGCTCTTGACTGAATTACTTTGTAGTTTCAACAAAAATTAATGCACAATCAAATCAACAATTACTATATATATATATATATATATATATATATATATATATATATATATATATATATATATATATTAGGGGTGTCGCAATATACCGGTATTGGCGATAACCATGATATTCAACGCAACAATTATAGATATCGTGTTAATTTAGTGTGTGATGATATACCGGTATTAGCAATAACCGCAACATTTAAAATGAACAGTTCTCTTATGATAACACCACATGTAAATACTCCAGTGCCAGTACCTGGTTGAGCTCCCAGGTGGCAGTACTGTGCCTTAACGCTGACACTGTCACACAAGAAGGAGACACAGCGCTCGCAGCTACTCAGAGGAGAGCCGTGTTCATCAGAGTAAGTTGCCATAATTTTACTGGTCATAGAATGGGAAACGTTATATTAACCTGTTAACAGCAGTTTTCTGTGTTCATATATTTGATTAAAGGGTGATTATTTTAATAAGTAACGCGATTTCTTTACTCGTCTTGTTTTTGTATATGCAATCAATACGGCCTGTGCGTAGTCACACTTTATTTCTTTGTTCAAATCTATTAACAGTTACACAATTAAAACTGATCTCACTGCATTAAACTCTATAAAATGTTAAGTTGGTTGCAGTGCCATGCACTGAATGCCTCATCTGCGGTCATTCTTCTATTAGGTTCCTTACTTAACATTAGTTAATTACATTAGTTAACATATATAAAAAAACATTAATAATAAACAATATTTCCACAGCATTTCTTAATCTTAGTTCATGTTAATTTCAGCATTTACTAATGAATTATTAAAATCGCAAGTTGTGTTTGTAAACATGAATGCACTGTGAACTTACATGAACAATTACTCCATTTTTATTAACATTAACAAAGATGAATAAATTGTGTAATGTATTGTTCGTTGTTCATTCATGTTAATACATTATTGTTAATAAATGACATCTTATTGTAAAGTGTTACCATTAATATTTATAAATCATACTGTTGAACTTGACAGTATTTTCTCTCTTGTTATTTTATAGGAGCTGCAAAGAAAACAGAGAAAGCCAGAGTCTTGTGCCCTGCATTTATCAGTATCAATATTATGTTCGTTGGGTGAAAAAGAAAAACTCAATAAACAAAGTAAAACAATCATTTGACTTATCTTTTTCCCTCCAAGGTTTCTATAGATATCACGATATATCGATATCATGAATTTTTATGGCCACAATAACCGTGATATGAAAAATCGAATATCGTGACAGCCCTAATATATATATATATATATATATATATATATATTTTTTTTTTTACTAGTAGGTGAAGGACAATATAATTCATGCGAGTATAGCAAAATAAAGCGAACTGTGACATATTGTACCCAAAAATTCTTCATACAGCGGACTACTAGTGAAAGTGAAAAAATAATAAATGGGACCAAAAATTATTCAGACACTTTGATCTTACCATGTTTGGCTTGCGTGTTTTTTGCTGAATTACGAATGCAACATTCACAGACTCAACAAATTTAAGCATTGCTGGGTAATTGTTCAACAAAGTATTGATAGTTGTGTAAATATTGTCATACTAACAGTTGTCTGAAGTTTTGGTTGATTGTAATCCATTACATACATTTCTATTAGGGGTGTAACGGTACGTGTATTCGTACCGGACCGTTTCGGTACAGTGCTTTCGGTACGGTGCACGTGTGTACAGAATGACCAAATGCAATATTTTGTTTGCGGAACATAGGTACATTTTCGTGTTTCCAAACGAACATATTAAGTGGCGGAAGTCTTCGCGATCAGCGCAAATCCCGCCCTGCAGCTGATTCTAACGGTGACACACTGGCTGCGTGGCGTGAGCTTGGCGTTTCTGCTGCGTGTCAGTTGTGTGACGGCTGCTTCAAGTTTTCTGTGTCTTTACACACCAGAATCGTGCCTGACGCGGCGCTGGCGTGCTGCTGCTACTGTAGGTGACAGAGGAAGACCACCGACAGACCAGGATCTTGTCTTCACGACAACAATATCTATACTTCATGTTGAGCATAAATATAAAGCCTACTGATAAAGGACACCGCCAACACTATTGACGGCAAAATAGACTATGTTTGACAGGTGCAATATGCCAGTGTCACCGGCCTAAGGTTTTCAAAAGGCATCACGCAAGTGTGAACATCACTACAACTAGGAAAAAACTATTGTAACTCAAACGCAGCTCCTGTCGGCATTTAAACAGACCTTTGCTCTTAATTCCGATCGGGCCAATCAACGAAATCTGAGCAGGTCTAAAAACTGAATGATGCTGCACTTTACACTTTGGAAAAGTTATATATATATTTTTAAATATGAGCAGCCCTACAAGCTGGGATTGGTAATGCTGCACTGTAATCATAGTTATTTATTTATATTTTTCATTATATTTTATTATATGATATTGGTTTGAGACTGAGAGTATTTTATTTAGTGGAGAACTTTGCAGCAGTATTTTATTTCTTATTCTTTTTTTTATTTTATATATACTTTATTAAAACGTATTTTTTTTAAAAGGTGTAAACAAATTGTTAAAAAAAAGTGTATAGTAATAAACAACCTGCAGTTTAATGTTTGCATTTCTTTTCCTTACTGTACCGAAAATGAACCCGAACCGTGACTTTAAAACCGAGGTACGTACCGAACCGTGATTTTTGCGTACCGTTACACCCCTAATTTCTATCAAAGTTATCTGACATTATCAAGATTAATTTGCTCTGACAGTTTAACTGTTCAGAACAACAGTTCTTGTAATATTTTATTACCATTTTCTAAACTATAGCAAATAAACTGTGATAATGTGAGAAATGTTGAAGGCGACTGAATACATTATTGGTTTGACTGTCTATTTATTTTTTTCACATTGAAGACTATGCAGTGCTGTTTTGCATTTAATTTATTTGGTTTCTGTACTTGGACACCTACAAACTTGAAAAAACTTGTGTAAAATTGTGTAAATAGCACAAATAAATAAATAGAACGAACAAACAAATTAAACAATTTCAAATGTGGCCCACTGGTACAACCTGCACCAGGGCCCCGCAAACCCCAGGTTTGGCCCTGTTTAAATGGACAAATTCACACAAAAATCATGTCAACCATGCCCGTTTTGGTAAGTATCCTACAGCAGACATAGCCGGCTGAACACAGGCCTACTGTATCAGTGCATTCTCTTAAAAGTGTCTTTATATTAATCGAACAGCAACAACAAAGAAATCACTCACTGCTCGATTAAAAACCTTTTAGAACTTTAATAAAAAATAATCTTTAATTTATACAGTCCAATATGCAATGCTGTTTTACATTTGATTACTTTTTTATAAAAAAAATTTACCTAAAAACTTATGCTAGACCTACCTAAAAAAAAAATCACAGTTTATTGTTTGTATCTTTACTCTATTGTATTTATTTGTGCTGTTGCTTGTAGTTGGATAGAATATTCTTCTTTTTTTTTTTATTAGAAGGTTTATTTTTACCATTAACATAGCACAAACCGAACTGTACCGAAAAAACGGTGACTCTAAATGAGTGAAACAAAAACAAAAAACAAAAAAACGATCTTGCATTCAAAAAGGGGCGGGGGTATCTATCATCTATTGGCCCAACTCTACTGTTGATCAATTTAATCATCCTTGCAAAATACAAGTATTCATATATATTTATTAAAACCAGAGCCCGACCGATATATCGGCCGGCCGATATTATCGGCCGATATAAGCTAATTGCATTTAAATCGGCATCTGCATTTATAACGGCCGATGAAACATGAGAAACAGAGTCTCATGCTTCACTCATGTTATGAGTGTTGCATAGTGTGCCCACCAGAGGGAGCTCTGCAGCTCCAGAGTTAACAACAGCGCCAGAAGTCCACTACAGAAGAAAGCGATTAGCCAAGCCACGTAGATGTAACTTACAGTTTTGACTGTGAGTCTGTCGTTCGTCATGTGAAATGATTGTAGATTTAGTTCATACCATGTATATAAAAACTGTGTGGTAGTTCTAGCTAACGGTCCTATCATTATCACTTCTAAATATTCTGTAACATCACTTACAGCCGCTAATGCATTGCTATATTAGATTAGCCACAAAGCTAATACCATGTTTATCAGTGGAAGAGTGCGAACGTTAATAGGAGGTCAAACTATAACGTTAGCGTTTAACTTATTCTTATTCTATTGCGGTGTGTTTCCCACATAATGACCGCGTAATTGGGCCTTTCACACAGGACGCGGTATGCACGGCGCTTGCCGCTGGGTTCAGCGTTGCCCTTCAGATACAACGCGATTTGTGCTGCCCTATGGCGTAGGCGGGATTTAAAAAACGTTTAGCGGGAGCTCTTTCATAGTCTGTTCCTCCTCCTTTCGGTCAGAAGCAAACATGTATCTGTCCCGTTGTAAGAAGCGAGCGATAGCGCTAGTCCTGCTGATGAGAATTAAGAGAGAAGCAAGGAAGAAGAGGCTACCCTCAGGTCCAGAGAACAATTTGGTGAATTCAGGCTGGTTACGTTACTCTAACGCTAATAGCTTCCTTTTTAGCAGGCCCCTTAAATGCTTGCTATTAACTTGTTTGAAGGTGGTTCTTCTCAAAATTGACAGCGGTGTGTTCATGACACTAACGTTAACCATTCAACTTCGAATTGATTCCGTAATCTTCCGGTAACAGTAGGCTAACTTTACGTTCGCCAGCGCATGACGATGTTTTGATTCAGACTGCACAAAGAGAAGAGAAGAAGATATACGGGTCCGTTGTGAATGTGTCTGTGAGAGCAAATATAGTGTAGTTACAGTAACTACAGTAGGTGCGTCAGAAATGATTAAACCAGAGGGGACATGTAAATAAATGTGAGCTGAACAAGCGCTTTTTTTTTTTACATATTGTTTCAAAGCAGCTTTACAGACATAACAGGAAAATGTTGAAATAATATTGTTAAATATAAGTAGGTAATACCTATTACTTGACAAATAAAAAAAATATATATATTTCTCATTTTTGCCTATGTAGGAGATCCCAGTTTATTATTGTTATAATTCTAATGATGACATGAGTAATGATACATGGTGATATTATTAATACACATGCTTATTCTTTCTCTGTCTCTCTTTCTGCCTACAGATGGCTGAAAAAGGTGAATGCTGTAGCAGCAAAGTGGGGTACTACTTCTGCAAATACTTTAACTTTAGTATTATAATTTATTTATAAAATATATGAAAATATGACTCATGTTTTCAGAAAATACACCTACACACCTTATTTTGGGAGTTTATTTTGGTGTCTCTCTCAGACGAGGAAGAGGGAGATCGTGATCTGGGACTAGGCCACTCTTCTCCAATCAGTGAGGTGCGGAGAGATATTCGGTTTAGTTGCTGTAGATACAGGAAGAGTAGAAATTGCAGAGTGTCCACTGACAGCTAAAAGAAGAGATAGAGAAAATGATTAGTACAGCAGAATGGTAATCATACTTTCGAACAGCACTATACCATTTTTCTCTTACCTTACAACGCTGCCTGTCAAGTTCCTTAGGAGTGTGGCACTGGGACAGAGCTTCTGCCCATTCTAATCTCTGCTCTGCAGAACGAGGCATCAACAGATCAAAAGTTTCAAAATACAGCCAGGCAAGCTCTTCTGCCAGCTGCAGTTTGCCACAAGCGATGTGTCGCCACATGTGCCAGCCAAGCCTGGGGAAGCAGCCGTCCCGTGTCCGAACATAACAAGCCATCTTGCGCAGATAATGCATGCTGAATTTGCTTGGGGGTGTGGCAGGAAGCACCCCGATCAGGAAGGGCTCCAGACGTGGCCATACACATGCTGTGTATTTGTCCATTTCTATTGAAGAAAAAAAGATTTGTTCAAGCGAGTGAGCTGAGTCAGGGAGAAAGTATCAATTCACCAATAACATGGCGGTGTACGTCCATAAGTGATAATGCACTAACAAATTGCATAATGTTATAGACAACAATAATATGAATGACAAGAAATGGTAACAACAGAAAGACTGGATAGAGTTTCCAATACATCCAAAAGTCAAGGTAAGAATTTTATCATATCTAACCAATCTGAGCTAGATGTATGAGGTAAAAGGAATCCCTTGATGGCATTTTTAAATTAACTTGCAATATTTCCATGACAACCACATCATTCCAGTATATGTGTGTGTGTGTGTGTGTGTGTGTGTATATGTAACGTTACTTGTATAATTTGGTTTGAAGTCCTAATAGTTAATTTTATAAATGGGAAATATTACCATTAACAACAGTATAACATATGCCTTATCTTTATCAATTCAACAGCCATTGAAGTTTATCATTATGTCAAATCCACTCACCTGTAAAACAATTTTATTTTCTTCTTAGTTAAACGTACAGAAAACGAGGTTTCGCAAAATATTTATATTACTAATAACAATGATTTCAAACTTTCGATGCAAGCAAGATGTGGATCATTCAGTCAACTTTACGAGAGACATGTTTAGCAGCATCTTTTCCAAAACAACACAGTGATAACGGACTCGCCTCTATTCTCCTTAACTTACCTGATCATTGAAAGTTTCGGGGCTTCAAGCGGTGGTCACCATTGCTTCATGGGTTAACATATAATAAACATATACAACAAATATATATTTAAACTGAAATGCTTTCCAATGCTGTCCACGCTAATGCGCGCGCGACCCGATACCAAACGCGAAAGCGCGCTGCTGTGCCGCTCAAAACTTGATTATTTTCATCCTTTCATTCATTCCACCATTATTAAAGGCACACACAACCACCAACCCGTCACCTTAAAATAATTAACTAGTTCAAGCCTTATAAACATGTAAGATCATCTCTATAGAAATATTTTCACTCAGAAAACAAACAACGATAAGACAGCACAACTATTCATAAGCGGTTGCCATGTCTGTGACGTAACACAAACGCAGTCCGATCTTATTATAAAACAAAAGTCCTATATGTTGAATTGATCGATTGATGTCTTGGCCAAATGCATACAAAACAAAACAAACAAGCAGGGATGATAATCACGATGATCAAATAATATTTGGTGTCATTTATAAATCTTGAATTATTCGTTCTGAATAAAGACAGCCTTCTGTCTAGGTTAGAAGTGCTTCTCCCGATTTCAAAATAAAAGTTAGTCAATTTAGTCTAATAAATCTATAATCTATATCTATATTAAATCTATTTTTCAAAATATGTTATTATTCTTTCAAATAAACTATAGACATACCTAAATAAGCGCTATATAAGACAGTATTAAGTGACATTTTAAACGTAGTCCTCCCAAAAGAGAAATAATATCAACCTTATATTAAAACTACCCATATATTACTATTTATACTCAACTTAGTAATGAAAAATAAATATTTCTCTCCAAATGCTTTATGGCTCACTGCGCATGCGCGGATGTGTAGGAAGTGCTCGCAGACCGATAATCAGCTGATAGATCAAAAACCGAGCAGCCAGCCACCACCAAAACAG
The DNA here is from genome assembly GCF_963082965.1 of Carassius carassius. Taxonomy (NCBI): domain Eukaryota; kingdom Metazoa; phylum Chordata; class Actinopteri; order Cypriniformes; family Cyprinidae; genus Carassius; species Carassius carassius. The sequence goes on along the minus strand of NC_081773.1, from coordinate 13,830,893 downwards.
CCACGACTGGCAACAACAGGTAAATATCACTAATGCTGGTAGTCTTATGTGACTCTATGTATGTAAAAGAGGTGTGATTATTTTAGAAATTGGTGTTCATGACACCGCTCGGCCCGCTTCGCCCGGATCGAGACGAGTCACGTTAATAATGGTCAGAGTCTATTCTGCGCCTCTAATGCATCATATCAGATACATTCAGATGACTGTCAGAGTTATCGATTAAAGCACGTAAACACACACACGCCGGATTATTACAGTTGTGCATTAGTTCAGTAGACATATACTTGATTATTAGATTATTTATCAGATGAGTCGACATAGCCTTCTCCTGGTTATCAGATGTATTGTTCAGGATAAAAAGACATGCACTAGATTCATTATTCAGATTAGCAGACATACACCTGATGATTGGAGTTATTATTTAGATCAATAGATTTTCGCCTGATTTTTAGAATGATTAATCAAATCGATAAAAATACGCCTGGTTTTTTAAGTTGTTAATCAGATCGATGGATATTTACTTGATTATTACATACTGGTAATAATTTTGTATTAATAGACAGGTTATGAATATATTCTAGATGAAACGCAACATTCAAATGGACAGATGTTGCATAATGCAGTTTCCACCCCATAATGATAAAATGTGAGTGCAAAACATGGTAAAGCTTAAGTTTACAATGTAAATGTCAAGTAATACAGTATGTGTAAATGCAATTCATTACAACAACACTGTCGACATAACTGTACAGATACAATCAGGTCAACAAAGTTGTTACAAAAAAAAGTGCACATTGTTTTTGCCTTTATATTGCTGTATGTGATGTCCAGCCGACTTTGACCTATTAAAGGGTTAAGCTATAAATATTTGCAAACCAATGCAAACTCGGAGAACAGCACACGAAGGAGAAACCACAAAGAGGTGACAGTTTCACAAACCTGGTGGTGTTCCACTTGCAAAACATCTAGTTTATTGATCATTGTTTATGTCGACATCCATTACAGGAGGAATTTGCAACAATAAAATTCATTCTTTTGGACAAATGGTGGATTAGGAATGTATGAGGGGGCTGTACTTTCAGTAAACAGATATTTTCACTAAGATGCTGAGATAAGAGTTGTTGTTTTGTCATGCTATGCCCAATAAATCAATCTTGAAGTTGGATACCTGCCACCTTGTTTTCTTGAAACATTTGTAAGCTGTTGAACCAGACACACAGATTTAAATGGTCATGAGGATGTGTAGCAATGCGGTTTTACCTAAGAAATGTTGTTGTGTTGCTTTACTCATCAGCTTCCCTATTTCTGATGAGAACTGATTCACTACACAGAGCATCTGTGGTTCTGACTGCTGACTGGAAAGTTATAATTTGGCTTTGTATGGAAGGAGAAACTGAAGACAACTGTATTCTCACTTCTGTCCTCCAATTTTGCTTATTTGATTAGTTTTAGTTTGGTTTTGCGATAGCCAAAACATTTATCCAGAAATGAACATTTTGGCATCATTTACTCACCCTCATGACTAGCTGTCTTTTGTGGAACATAAATGAAGATATATATATATATATATATATATATATATATATATATATATATATATATATATATATATATATAATGTCTCAGTATGTTTTGGATTACTTGTAATGGCTTATCTTCAGTAAGTTAACTCTCCTTTACCAGAATGTTTTAGTTGTAAGTTACTTCCTCTTCCTTTACCCGTTCCACTTACATTCTACTCTTATTGTTGTTGATTTTTTAGCATCACAGTCTGACAGCTATCCACACAACTTTAAAAGAAGTCTCCAGTACTAGTTGTTGAGTTGCTGCTTTTAGAGACGCTGTCAGGGAGGACGGCCACCCTTCCTACATCATGAACACTCGTGGGACCGGCAGGGCCAATGGAAGCCTACCGCAGACCAAGATCTGCCAGTTCAAATTGGTGCTGCTGGGAGACATGGCTGTTGGCAAGTCCAGCCTGGTGCTGCGCTTTGTTAAGGGCCAGTTTGATGAGTTTCAGGAGACCACCATTGGAGGTGAGGCATAGGGGATGGATTTGAATTGAGTTCATAAAGATGGGTAATGGGTAATAATATTTAGGTGGATTTTGGTTGGTTTATTGCATTTACATTCCTACATACTGTACTGTTCTAAAGTTTGAGGTCAGTAAGATTTTGTTTTTTCAAATAAATGAATAATTTTATTCAGCATACATGCATAAATGCTATTCTTTTGTACTTTCTATTCGTCAAAGAATCCTTAAAAATGTATCTCCAGTGTTGATAATAATAAATCACTCTTAAGTTCTGAAAGATCATGTGACACTAAAGACTGGAGTGATGGCTGCTAAAAATTCAGCTTTGCTATCTACAGTAAAATAGAACACATTTTCATAATATTTCACAATACTACTGTTATTGCGCAAATAAATGCAGCCTTGGTAAGTAAAATAGATTTATTTCAAAAACATTACAAATATAACTGACCCCAAAGTTTTGATTAAGTTGGATTATTTTACCAAGCACAACCAATTGTGCCACAGGAACACTGGTTTGAAAAAAAAAAAAAAACCTTTGCACACCTAGATTTTTGCCCGTTACCCTTGCTCTGCAAATAAACACTTCAAGAGCTGGACGAATACCGGGGAGATCTTTGTAAATTTCATAGTTTCATCGGGTGTGAGCAACAGAGTTAGTCAGTGCCGAGAACACACTTGTGGGTTCTTTTTAGCTATTTATAACCTTGTGTTAACTGAACTTATACTTAGTCATAGCTGTAGATTTCATCACGTGTGAGTATGATGACAAACCATTTTCATTATCTCTGAGTATAATCTTCACACTAGCATTTGCAAACATTGTTATAGACTTTGCAACACTAATATCAGACTGGAGTTCTTGCTAAAGCAATAAAGCACTTGAGATCATGAATTGAAGTGATTTTACCTTGATTAAGGGGTAATTTTAGGCATGCACCTGTGGTTAAGTCACATTAAAACACAGCCTTGAGTTGATTAAAACTGCAGCAACAGCAGTATAATAAAAGACAGATGTTCAATGAATAAGTAATTCTAATAAATTACACTTAACATTGATTATAGAAATCAGAATAAATAATTCTACTGCCAAGTAAATTGTTCATTAGCTTAAATATGTTGTTTACACTTGCTTTAGCCTTGCTGCATTTATATATCAATGTCAGACACATCATATTATTAATCCTTGAAACTTTTTGTCTGTTGTCCACCATCAGCTGCGTTCTTGGCACAGTCTGTTTGTCTGGATGACACTACAGTGAAGTTTGAGATTTGGGACACGGCTGGACAGGAGCGCTATCACAGCTTGGCCCCCATGTACTACCGGGGAGCCCAGGCGGCTATTGTAGTTTTTGACATCACCAAGCCTGTAAGTTTACAATGGTACACTCTTCGTAAAAAGTTTTATTTGGTAAAATAGTAGATTTGTTGCTTAGTCTTTAGCCATGTGTTTGTAGGAAACATTTGAGCGAGCGAAAGCTTGGGTGAAAGAGCTGCAGCGGCAGGCCAGTCCCAACATCGTCATCGCTCTCTCAGGAAACAAGTCTGACCTAGCGGACAAGAGACTCGTGGAGTATGAGGTCATATCCTTTTTTTTATTATATTTCAAGACATGGGAGTTGTAACGTTCTTTAAAGGAACACTCCACCGTTTTTTGAGATAGGGCTTATTCACATTATTTCCTACATTTAGATAGGTGGGCAAATGCATTTTTGTGTCAGTGCATGCATTGTTTTAGTTTGACTTGGTCGGCGTTAGCTTAGCTTAGCACAATGAATGGAATCCTTTGTTGCTTAGTAAAAGTGATAAAAAAAAAAAAACCCCACCTAATTACTTCTTGTGGCCTGCGTATTCACAACGAGTACAAATAGCGATCCAGATTAACACTAGGCGATTTCCTAGGCAGATATTGACTTGGGACTATATTATGGGGAAGCACAGGCGAAGCACTGCTGCTTAGGCGAAGCACTGCTACTTCGGTGCAGAGATATCACGCAACACATGAAATCCCACGAATTCCGTCAACATAGCGGCGTGCAATGCGTCAAAAAAAACAGAAGAAGAAGAACATACCGGCGTGACCTGCACCGAGTGTCTTCGCTCTTGGATGATTTATTTTGAGAAGTTACAGCAAACATGGTTATTACCTGCATAGCAAAAGGTTGTGAGAACAAGCAAAGGACATACACGAATGTAATGTTTCACAGAATTCCACCTAATGTGGAACTGAGAAATAAATGGCTAGCAGCTCTGGAGATCTGTAGTTCAACGCCTCTCAACAAAATAAAGCAGTATCGTGTTTGCGAAGAACATTTTGCACCAGAGGACTACTTTGAAAACACAGGAAGAACAAAGTGCACATGTAAGTTGTCTTTTATTTCTCTTCCTATATAACCTATATTGCCTGTGAAAACATCAACTCTATGTGAATACAGCTATAATATGGGTCGATCTATACATGCGTCATGATTAAAATCACTTACTCTGTGGACAGCTGTCCATTTGGTCCATTCGGCGTGGGGCGTTTTTTCCAGTTCACTTTGTCACACCGGAAAAAAAAATCGAGTACTGCAGAATGGATCAGCGCCGTGAAATCCTCTGTAGATGTGACACAACTTCAGGCACGCTCATCTTGATCTGACGTGTTGAGCCTGGTCATCAATGGCAAAAACATGTCCCACTCTCTACAGCATAGACACTCTATTTCCGTCGGCATAGATTGGCATATTCCCCCACATTCACACCACCAGTTCATGTTGGCTCTCATGACGAGCGATAGCAACCTCCTCCTCCTGTCGTTCTATTTCCAAAGCACGCAGCTCGTCTTCTGTAAACTCTGGTTCAAATAGGTATGGTTCTGGTTCTTGACTGTCTGAGAAGTCACCCTCTTCGTCTCTCTCAAAATCAGCCATGTTCATCACCATTCGTGTACTGTAAGGAAAATAGCCAGGCAGCTACTATACTTGACTATTCACGCCGGTATGTTGACGGAAGTCGTGGGATTTCATGTGTTGCGTGATATCTCTGCGCCGAAGTAGCAGTGCTTCGCTAAGCAGCAGTGCTTCGCCTGTGCTTCCCCATAATATAGTCCCAAGTCAATATCTGCCTAGGAAATCGCCTAGTGTTAATCTGGATCGCTATTTGTACTCGTTGTGAATACGCAGGCCACAAGAAGTAATTAGGTGGGTTTTTTAATTTTTTTTTATCACTTTTACTCAGGCCATGCTAGCTGGCAACAAAGGATTCCATTCATTGTGCTAAGCTAAGCTAACGCCGACCCAGTCAAACTAAAACAATGCATGCACTGAATCAAAAATGCATTTGCCCACCTATCTAAATGTAGGAAATAATGTGAATAAGCCCTATTTCAAAAAAACGGTGGAGTGTTCCTTTAAGGGGCAAAAATAATCCTTTTGTGGTTTGATTTATAAATACCTCTGGGATTGTTGCGTGTGTAGTGTGCTGCTATTTTTATTTCAACGCACACAGAACAGAATAAAAAAGTTTCAGTTTCAATGGATTACCATTCAAAAGTTAGTGGTTGGTACGAATTTTAATTGTTTAAAAAAAAGCCTCTCGTGCACATGAAGACAGCATTTATTTGATCAAAAATACAGTAAAACAGTTATATTGTAACATATTATAGGCTACTATTTAAAATAACTGTTTTCTATTTTTTATATATTTTATAATGTAATGATTCTAGTGATAGCAAAGCAAAATTTTCAACAGCCATTACTTCAGTCTTCAGAGTGACGTTCCTTCAGAAATCATTCTAATATGCCGATTTAATGTGCAGGAAATTGCTTGTATAAGTTCTTATTCTAATCAATGTTTTGAGAGAAATGTGATACATTTATTCAGAATTTTTTGATAAATAGAAAGTTCTAAAAGAACAGCATTTGTCACATTGAAATCCTTTGTAACATTACAAATGTCTGTACTGTCACTTATAGAATAGAATAGAAGCATATTTGTCTATATATATATATATATAATTATAATAATATATTTCAGCCCAAACTGTTGAGTATTTCTTTAATGTCTTGTGTGCAGTAACCAAGACATTCATTTTACATTTATGTACAGGAAGCCCAGACATATGCAGAAGACACAGGCTTGCTTTTCATGGAAACCTCTGCCAAGACTGCAATGAATGTAAACGAGTTGTTCCTGGCCATTGGTAAGTGTTAAAGCCGTCTTCTTATTAGTGTACTCTGTGCAGGTAATTGGTACTACACTGAATCTATATTATCTAAAAAAAAAAAAAAAGGTTTTAATAAGAATAAAAAGTAATAAGAATAGTTGCTATTGTATTTTAAGAAAATCTTTGGTTACTAGGGTAAGTGCTTGTAAGGGGCAACAAACTATTGTTAGTATTTTGTTTACAGGTATAATTAAAAATTCAAATGGCATACTGTCCCAGTACCAGATTATCCAGATTGTAATTTCTTAATTATGTTGCATTATTCTTTATCTGTGAAGTTGTGATGAGACAATGTAGTGATATCTGATCTTTTCAATTGTGACATACATCCGAGTGAAACAGAAAAAAAAGTGTTTCTTTCAGTCGGTTGTTGATTAGATGGAGGCAGATCTGAACACAACCTTCAGTTGATTGTAAGAAGAGGTCAGGGTTTAAAGAAAGGATTGAAGATGTTTTGCATACAGTATGTCAGCAAAGATAATTCAGTTTTACTGGTTTATAAAGTTTTTGACATTTTGATTAAAAATTAAAAGTAAAAAAAAAAAATGCATGGATGAACTATTCACAATATAATTAGTAACATTATTTAGGAAATAGAGTGAGTTTCATTTCATGCCAAATTTAAACAAAAGATTAACGTTATGACTTTTTCATTCAGTTTTCATTCAGCTCTTTTATTTTTATTTATCAATAGCAAAAAAGATGCCAAAAACAGACACCCAAAACCCCACGCATGCTGCCCGACACAGGGGGGTCAACCTGCAGGACCCAGATGCACAGTCCACTCGAAGCTGCTGTGGGAACTAAAGGCCTGTCAACACTCCACCACGGGAGACCACAGACACCTTCTCCTTCCCAAAATCACACCCTTTCACCTCCTAAGACGGATACGGAAAGAAAGAGAGAGGAATTACAGAAAGAGATTGAGGGAAAATCCCTCAGTGATGCCATCAAGAGATTTTTCAAGGAAGACTTCTGATGGACAGGGCAGAAAGCGAACCTACGATGGACTCTGTCATAACTGGCAGTAAATATGGATTCTGTATTCTTTTTAAGTCAACAATAATTTCAGCCTGTGTTCATTTTCAGTATGCAAGCACCAAGGTGTCACCCAAACAGATACAGGAACACAGAAGAATCAGAATGAACAGAAGAGTTATTTCATGACAAATCCTGTTCTCAGTCCTGGAATGAGCCTAAATGGTCCATAATGCCCCCTTAAAACAGCTAGAAGTCTTCAAGCATCCGTATGTTACCTGTAAGAGTATCCATAAGCTCTGGGCTCTCCCATTCTGATCCCAACTCTGTAACACTGGAAGGACGTCAGCACCTTACCCTAAACTAACCCTTGGAATTGTTCAACCATGAGCCACATCTACTAAAAAGGACCACTGAAGCAGAAGTTTTTCTTTCACACTGAGCTTGTTTTTTCAGCCTCCAGCTTTATTTATTACCTTTGTTTGAACTGGTCTCCCGTAAGTAACTCGTCATTTATCTTATACCCAAAAAGTATTGAAGAACATCACTGTTGTCTTCCCTATCCCATTTCCTTCTCCTGACCACATCGACCTTGAAGTTAAGTGTTGAAGTTAACGAAACAACAGCAAGCTCTACGATGCCTTCTCTACGTTCTGGTCGCTTTGTGTAAATTACTGTTTGAGAAACAATCGACAAATCATTTACAGCATATTGGCATCAACCAGATGACTGTTCATAAACCATTTCGCTTTAGAAGTAATCGCAGAATAACACACATTGGTTCGTCTGGAAAAGGAAGTCATGCAATACCAGACCAATGTCTCAGTATGTGTTATTAAAAAGCAACAAAAATATCCACTAATCAACAACGTGATTGATTTAGCAACCAGTGTTGTGCAATACGTCGGGATGGCAAATCACAGCAAGGGAATTTTTGGCCCGCAAAGCCCCTCAAAAAAAAAAAAGAGGAAAAAAACAGAAGTGCCTACTCCGTTTTTTCCGTGTTCTTTGTTTTGGGCTTGTTTGAGGTCGTGAGACCGCAGAAAAGTAGCGTTTTCGAGACGCTTGCCCGAAGTGTACAGGCAGTAACCTGTAAGAACAATTAGTTGAGCGTGTTTTTAACAGTTTTTGTTTTATGGATGCTGTTTGTTGAGGTGCATAAAATGAGTTTTATTTAAAATTGATTTTAGTCAGTAAGTTAATGGGTTACCAATACATTTGTATGATCATTTAGGGAATGAATTGGGTATCATGATATGGTGTCACACAGCTAGAAGTCATTTGTCATGTGTCTTCAGGTCCACTTTTTTTGTGGAATAGATCTGATCTCCTGTTAACACCTCTGTGAACTGAAATGTTAAATAAAGCTGTGCTGTTCTGCTATGAATGGAATGTGGCTTTAGTTTCTGTGGCTTTTTGACTAGCCTTGATCTAAATCTCTGCTAACTTTACCCTTAAAGCATCTAAACTAAATACCACTAGCAGCACCAAATGATATCACAAACATAACGACCAAACAGGTTTCTCAAATGTTTCTGGTTCTAAATGTTAATAGATAGCCCTCTAGATGTATTGTGTGGCATTTCAGGCATTTCAATTTTGGAATTCCCCTACCTCCTGCTTGAATGTAACCGGAATGGCAATCGAGGTCAAATATCCAACTTAGTCATTAAGTGTCATTTGACGTCATTTTCAAGATGGCTGAGACCACAGCAGCATTCGTTCCATTGGTTATTTTGAACTGGAAATGGGAGAACTCAAGATTTGTGTGGAGCAGGGCATAACTGGAATGGTTTGAGATCAGAACAGGGAAATTTAATCTTTAGCATAGAGTTCTGCAGGAAACCCAGAAACGAGTGAGCATTTTTGCACTTCCTAATCCTTTGTTCAGAAGTTTATGGGTTTTAGTTAAATGCATTAAATAAAGTTTGTGGTAACACAAGCATACAATATTTTCACATGTTATTCTATGACATAAAATACATCAGTAAAATCCTACACATTATTTCTCAATGTTGTGAAACAAGAAAACTTTTCTACTCACTAGTCTACTTCTACAGCCTTGTGTTTACTATAACACTCTTTCAAACAAAATTATGTAGATAAAGTAAGAATTTTAAATCAAGTTTATTGCCTAACATTAGCTTTTTACTTCTAGGAATTGCACTTATGCTTCAGAACTCATAAATATGTGGTGTTTTCACAAAATTTATTTAAATCACAATGGCCAAATTATTTGCTTTTTTAACAAATTAACCAGCATGATGCAAACATCTCGGCAACACTGGCTAGCCATAAAGGAAAGTTGCCGTAGGGATAGAGCAAGTTATTGCCTTTTTATGAAAGACTGAGATGGAATTTACAAAAAAAAGACATCAGGATCATATATTGTATAGACTTGATGTATTTACAATAGAATGGTAAAGCCAAGTCAATCGACACAAAGCTAGTAAAATAACAGTCCAGACAGAGTAAACTAATGAGTGTGATGTGATATATTTGGCTGAAAGATAGAAAGAAACAGATCATTAAAACCCATCACAAAGGAAAATAAATGACAAATGCAAGATAAAAATTCATGGTTGTGGTGTTACATGCCCCCCAAAAATCGACATGTTTTAAAACAGTTTTCCTTTAATTCCTCACAATTATAAAAAACCCTGCTCTTTAAAAACAATAATTACCAAGCAGATTAAATCAGTATAGGTACTCTTTCAACTCCTCAGACTCAAACTATCCAGCAGATCATACTTGGTATTACTTTGCTGATCAAAAAATATAATTGCATTTATCTAGCCCTCATTCTCTTCATCTTCTACTGCTGTGTAGATACTCTGGTTTCTCCGTTTGATTTGAGGTGTGCCACCTGTATGACTTGCTGACCCCTGAGTCGTCTCCCCGCTGGTGCGTTTGGGGATCCTGGCTGGTGTAAGGCCCCCCTCCTCTTCTGAGCTGCCCTGAGAGAGGGATGCTGAAGGAGGGGGAAGAGAAAGCGGCCGCAAGGAGCGTAGTGGAGCCTCTGATTCTGGTGCGGAACATGGGGGAGGTAAGATCAGTCTATTGGCCATCTCTCGCTGGGGACTGCTGTCTCGCTCGCTGTCCTGGCTCCCTACTTGCCCTTCTGGAACCACTGCATCTGTCCCTTTCCCCTCGGTACATTCTACTCCCTCATCCTCTTCCTCCTCCCATTCGTCCTCAATGGTGATTTCATCAGGATTATAGGAGCTGGAGAGGCCAGAGGTGTCAGTGGGGTACTCACTGGGTTCGTCTACACTCCCTGTGCTGTCCCCGTCCTCCTCTTCTTCATTTGCACCTGTGGCGCCCTCCTCTCCGTAAGCCTGCCCAGCCAGGATGTAGATGTCTGTCAGACCGAGGGTGGCACACAGCTCTGTGGTTTGGGGGTTGGTGGAGTAGACCGGGTGGGCATTGGGCTGTGGGCAGCTGGGGTCATAAGCGGGCACCGTCAGGCTGAAATTTTCAGGGATGCAAAGGTCACCGCTCAAATCACTCATGACCTCCATCATAGCTTCTTCTGATGCACTGAAATCCCACCTGAAAGAAACAGAGGAACAGGGTGTCTAAATACTGACAAATTAATTTGTGTGCAAAATACTGACTGTTTGTGTGCACAACTTCCTGATTAATAGTAGAATTTGAAGCCAATTTCTCAATTTATTAATTCTGATATTACAAACTGAATTCAGCAACATGCATTTAATTGATCAAAATTAGCAGTAAATGCATTTATAATGTCATGAAATACTAGTTTCAAATCAGTGCTGTTCATTTGAACTTTCTATTCATCAAAAAAATGTTGGTTTCCTTCAAAATATTAAGCAATGCAACCCTTTAAAAAAATTATAATAAGAAGAAATGCAGCAAATCAGCATATTACAATGATTTCTTAAGGATCGTTTGACATGACTGAATGGCTGCAGAAATTAAGCTTTGCCATAACAGGAATAAATTACATTTTAAAATATATTGTAATAGAAACTGTTATTTTTAAACTTTAATAATGTTTGTCAATTTTGTAGTTTTAATGTATTTGTGATCAATCAAAATAAGTCTTGGTGAGCATAAGAGACTCCGATCAAAAAGTTGGCCCCTTTTTTGAAAATATACAATTACATATTCAAAGAACAGTAGTTATGAACAGTGACAATGAGAATTATGAGGGACACAGGCAGCTATGACAATTCAACCAATCAAAGAGCATCTCAAAAAATATCCCACAGAATAATATCAGGAACAGAACAGAGCTTATTGGGAATATTTATTAGGGAATACTTATTGGGCAGACTGCGCCAGAAAAGAAAAAATCTCTGAACAAAGTCGTTACTTTAGTTTTCTTTGCACACAAGTATACTTTTAGGTTGATAAAATTACAGTTGAATCACTGATGTCACATTAACTATTTTATCGATGTCCTTACTACCTTTCCAGGCCTTGAATGTGGTAGTTCCCTTGCTATCTATGGAAGGTCAGAAAGTTCTTGGATTTCATCAGAAAGATCTTAATTTGTGTTCCAAAGATGAACAAAAGTCTTAGGGGTTTGGAACGACATGAGGGTGAGTAAATAATGACAGTATTTTAATTTTTGGGGGACCTATCCCTTTAAGAATAATCGTAAAATGATGTGCATGAAAATGTAGTTATCGTAACATAGTCTGTACCTGGTGTGTAGTCCATTGTCTTGTGGTGGGTTCCAGAAATTGCAGGATGGTTTCTGAAGGCTGTCTGTCGCTTTCAAGATGGCCAGCCATTCTGGATCATACTCAAGGTGCTCAGAGGAGCCCGGTCGGTCTGCTACCTCCACAATCTGCAAAACCAAAACATTACTCAAAAAAGACTAGATCTACTACTTGGATCTTACAATATTTGGACAAAGTGGATACTACTGGAAGAGCTTGAAACACGTTTTGTTGATGGAAACAGCAGAAAAATTACCTGAAGAAAGTCTCTATGTGGAAGACACTTGTCAAGTGAAAGAAACTTGGTGATCTTTGGGGCAGCATTTTTCTCAGCCTGTTATGATAAATAGCCAGTTGTGATTGACTTTATAATGTATAATAAACTCTGGAGATTTTGATGATATATAGGTTTATATCACTCTATTTTTATAAATACCCACCTCGTGCTGCATCAGTGCAGCGAACTTCACGTGCAGGTGAGCTGAAAACCAGTATGTGGGCTGCAGGTGGTCCAGAAGCTCTGCAGCAGCAGGGCTGCCCAAGGTGCCGCTCTCTACTTCCTGTCTGAGGAACTTCTTCTGGCGCAGAAGCTGGTTTGTGTTGCCATAGTAATAAATGCCTCGTGGCCAATCATGGGTCATGAAGATGTCTATGGGCATCTTGATCTGGAGGAGTTAGGTTTAATATTAGACATGAATCGCAAAATATTGTTTCCATCTTTTTATGAGTTAAACTGTAAATCATATTTTGATCACATTTTTTTTTCTGTTGATGCATTTAAAATATATTTTATCTAAAAGTACTGGATTTAAGGATGTCACTTAACGACTTACCTGTTTAAGTTTGAAGACATCAATGTTTCTTATGTGGTACACGCTGCGCAAAGATTCTGGGCTGTATGGTGGGAACTCAAAGTGTCCTGAAATTGCATAAGGTTCAGAAATGTCATTTTTGGGTCTTATAACAACCGATTTGAAATTGGTAAAACTCACCTTTCTTGTAATCGTGGGATTTAAATATTCCCGAAAGACCTCCAATCCGTACACCTTTAAAGCGAACAATCCCAGCATAACCTGAGGAATGAGGAACATCAAATCCATTGAGAACTATTTAAAAAAAGGGTTAGTTCACTCAAAAATGAAAATTGCAGTCTTGTGAACTCGCTCACAACAAACCTGGAAGAGAAGACAATGCTGAATAAAGTCGTAATTTGTTATTATTTTTGGACCAAAATGTATTTTCGATGCTTCAAAAAATTCTTACTGACCCTCTGATGTCACATGGACTACTTTGATGATGTTTTTATTAACTTTCTGGACATGGACAGAATACCATACATACACTTTCAATGGAGGGACAGAAAGCTCTCGGACTAAATCTAAAATATCTTAAAATGTGTTCCGAAGATGAACGGAGGTCTTGCGGGTTTGGAACAACATGAGGGGGAGTCATTTATTTTGTTCTCACATTCTTTCTTGTAACTCCTTCCTCTCAGAGGCACAGATGATTGAATGGCTCATTATGCAGGCCTTTGTCTTCTCAGGTGTAAATCACAATGATATTCATGATAGTTTACGCCTACTCGCATATGACTTTTACCAACAAAAAGTGTCTTAGAAAATGTAAATCAATATATTGTTTTCTGTAAGTGAGTAAACAAGATGATTTTCACATAATTTAGAAAAAAAAATTCTAGGCTACAAGCTCCAGTTCTCAAAAGTCCCGGGAACCAATGTTCTCTATGTGTTTTTTTTTGCCTTTTTCAAGTGTTTTAACATTTTTAGTTTTTCACTAACCACGCATAATATTTTTTTTCTCAAAAACACAATCATGTACATACATGCATTTTACATATTATTATAGCCCAGTTTGTGCTGTTTACAGTGAGATTAGACTTTACCCATTCAGATATTTATAAGAAACTGAAAAAAGCACAAATGTCAGGGCATGACAAAACTTCTCCAGGCCCCAAAAATACCCTTAGACTCCAGAGGGTTAATGACATAATTTACATTTTTGGCTGAACTAACCCTTTAAGAAAACCGTAAAAGTCTGAGCATACAGCATTAAAACACAAATTTGGCACTACACTTATTAATCTTACTACATATTAAAGTAAAAAGGTTTGTGAGTATGAGCCAAAGATCTGACCCAGGTAATAGATGTTGGGAGCCACCCAGCCTCCATACGGAAGCTCCTGCAGATGGTTTGACGCCTCATGGTTTCCGCCAATGAAAATCGTCAGGACAGGAGCCTTTTTCTCACCAGAGTAGTACCTTAAAAAAAACGATGGATATGACATGTCGATGGTCGAGCAATATCAACGTAATGTTTACTTAACATTCACTCAAAAACTAAAATATTTGAAAAACGAAATGTGCTTTATGCATATAAAGAATAATAAATATGCAACCACTGAGTGGTCCTAACTTTGTAGTACAGTAAATCACTCATTGTTTAATGAAACATGTACGTTATCTACTGAATAATATTGGGTGTTTGCTTACTTGTAGAAGGTTTGCATGTGTCTGTACTTGGCAGGCACCGCCATGCACTTCATGTCTCCTTCATTTCTGACCGCCTGGAAGTCTCCGCAGCACAGCAGCAGATCCACCTTCACACCTTCTTTATTCTCCAGGTAACTGATGCTCTCATAGATCTTATCCAGCTCTCCGTGACAACAGCCTTCTACTGCCACCTTCATCCTTATATCTCTGATCAACAGCCTTACGCTTAAAGACGACAAATCGAGTTACCCATAGCACAAATGATCAATCTTTACATATTTGACATAATTCTTCTAGCAGCCGCTTCTAGCAGTCTATGCTTTTGCCTCCTTGAACTCACATGCTACTCTGCACATGCGCAGAACTGTCATGTGACCAGTGCATTAAATGCATTTTTTATTATTCATCCACACTTTCCTTCATTTATATTTGTTCTTCAATTTTATACTAAAATAATAATACAAAAAATAATGCAAGCTTTGATTTAAAGACTGATCAGCATTCGGTAAGCGCGTGAACAGTATATGGAATGTATAATAAAACAACCATGCAAAATAAATTGTCTCTTTTAAATGCATTGTTTTTACTTTATCTTTTCTCTGTATTGTTTTTCATATTCATACCAGTACTTTTTTGCTGTTGTTGCAATGAATTTTGCAAATAACGAAGAAGAAGCGAAGAACTCTGAATTTGAAACTAAAATGCCAGTGTGGACAGTGCAGCCAGTTGCGATGCTTGTTGTCACGTGGTGCATGTTACTTTTCTCAACGATATTCGGGAAGCACCAAACGAATCACATATGATTAATAAACAAACCAATTCTTCAACCAGTTAAAAGAGACTGTTGTATCGAAGGCTTTATATATATATATAGTTTTTTGGTGCACAAATGTCCGTTGTAATAAAGACTTGGCTCAAAGGAGGATGCGTCTCTTTTTCTCAATTATTTAATTTAAAATAAGTAATCTATAGTAATTAATACGTGAGTAATGAGAAATATTTGTTATTATGTCAATTATGCATTGCTTTAATTTCAGATTATTTAAATTAATTTTAAAAAAGTAGATAAGGTGTGGAAAGTGCTGCTCTGCATGTTCTGCATTATCAAGCTTTTGGAGAAAGTGCTGCTGTAAATACTCCGCTGATTGAGCAGTGTTTATGTGGAAAGTGCCGCTGTGAATGTTCCGCTGAGTGAATGATGGCGTGCCTGCTGGAGGCCCCTTTACGCATCAGCGTGTTATCTGTGAGTCTCTTTGATTATACATATTAAAACCTAACCTTTTCAGTTCAGGATCACTTACATAGACACTAGACACGTTAGATAGACTTTAGCAATTGATGTAAAATTTTTGCGATGTGGTTTTTGATGGCTAGCTGTGTGTTTGTGTGGTCAACATTAGATCTGGATGTGCTCAGACCTGTCAAATCAAAGTTATATTTAGTTTTCAGTCTATATTTAGAGCTGGGGCTTCAAAAACAAAATCAAACCTGCTTGACATTATCTGATGAAGCTGTTAAATGATGATGTGATGAGCTAATGTGGTGGTAACGCCCCCCTCTTGACAGCCCTGTGGTTCTGTGCTGTGTGTTTTGACACATGTTGATCAGCCCTCACAGGGGCAGTGATGGGGTCAGATGATGTGTACTTTCATGTATAGCGTGTTACTGGATGAATACCGATATTCACGTAGTACTTAAAATGGTAGTGGTAGAGAAAAAAGAAAACATAAATATGATGATTTGTTTGTAAAGGACATCATTCAAACTTTAGCCTTCATGTTAGGTTTATTATCTTCCCTTCTAATACATTGAATCTGTGTCTCTGATCAACCCAGCAGTGTGATATTGTTAAAACTAACCTTTTGTTGAATGATATGCTCTTTTCAGGAAAAGTAAATTGGTTTCCCGTATATTAAAACTGTTTCTGTGTAAAGTCAGTTTGATCATCACAAGTATTTTATACCTGTGGGTTCCGAGACTCCAAACAGAAGTCATTTTTAATCCGTATGAAATTTTGTTCATTATCTTTGTTCATTATCTTTATTTGTAAAAAAAAAATAATAAAATGATATTATTATTATTGATATATATATATATATATTTGTTTGATCAAAAATACAGAAAAAAATGTAATATTGTGACATATTATTACAATTTAAAATAATTGTTTTTAAATGTATTATACTTTAAATTATCATTTATTTCTGTGATGCAAAGCTGAATTTTTAGGATCATTATCACATGATCCTTTAGAAATTATTCTAATATGATGATTCATTATCAAAGTTGGAAACAGTTCTGCTGCTTAATATTTTTTCAGAACATGTGATACTTTTTAGGATACTTTGATGAATAAAAAGAAAAAAAAAGAAAAAAAAGAAGCTATGTTTTTAAAATATAAATATTTTGTAATAACCATATACACTACTGGTCAGTAATTTGGGGTCAGTAATTTTTTTTTTCTTTATTTTTTTTAAATAAAATGCAAGGATGTGCTAAATTGATAAAAAGTGATAGTAAAGAAAATATATTATTAGAATATATATATTATTAGATTTTTTTTTTTTTTTTAATAAATGCAGTTCTTTTTAACCTTTTATTCATCAAATATATTAGACAGCAGAACTGTTTCCAACACTTATAATAAATCAGAATATTAGAATGATTTCTAAATGATCATGTGATAGATCATGTTACATGTGACGCTGAAGGCTGGAGTAATGATACTGAAAATTCAGCTTTGCATCACAGGAATAAATTATTTTTTTAAAGTATATTCAAATAGAAAACTATTATTTTAAGTTGTAATAATATATCACAATATTGCTGTTTTTGTCTGTATTTTTGATCAAATAAGTGCAGGCTTGATGAGCAGAAGAAACTTCAAAAACATTAAAAATAGTAATGTTTCCAAACCTTTGGTCTGTACTGTATATATATATATATATATATATATATATATATATATATATATATATATATATATATATATATATACAGTATTCTTCATAGTAAGAATAACCAATGAAACAAGACTAATCGTGTTGCAAGAATTTCAACTTGATTCATTTCCATTCTTTATCCAAGTAATCAGGGCTGCAAAATGATTAATTACGGTTATGGTATTCAAAATAAAAGTATGTTTACATACTATGTGTGTGTGTGCTGTATATATTTATTACTATATACTTTATAATATATATATATATATATATATATATATATATATATATATATAAACACACACACACACACACACACACAAACATACTGTACATGTACCTGCATATAATATGTTAGATTTTTATATAAAATATTGATGTCTGCTGTTCTCTTAATTTTCTGTATTATTATGTGACATTATCCTCTTTATTATTGTTTGATGTTATCGTCACATATTTGATGTTTATTATAAAGTGTCCTTAAGCTCTGGAAAGATGCTATATAAATAAAACGTATTATTATAAAAGTGTGAGTGAGTGAGTGAGTGAGTGTGTGTGTGTGTGTGTGTGTGTGTGTACATACATACAATAAATGTTTTTTAATATATACATATATGTATGTGTATTTATATATAGGTAATAAATATACAAAGTACACACACATATAGTATGTAAACATAGACTTTTATTTTGAATGCCATTAATTGCAATTAGTCGTTTTGCAGCCCTACAAGTAATTGTCTAAACCAGGGGTGTCAAACTCAGTTCCTGGAGCGCCGGAGCCTGCAGAGTTTAGTTCCAACCCTGCTCCAACAAACATACCATGTAGTTTTCAAATAAGCCTGAAGGACTTGATCAGTTGGATCGGGGGCCTGTACCATGAAGCTAGATTAAGGTAAGTTTCAAGTTAGTTTGCACCAATCCTGGGATTTAGGTACCACATAAGTGGCTTGGCTTTTAGCGGCATTCATTGCCATAGTTACTTACACACCACAGCTAACCTTCTCCGGGGCAGGTTATGTTCTGGGTTCGAGATCTCAAACTGAAGGTGGACCAATCAGATGTGAGAGAAGTGACACATGTCTGACACAAAGTCACTCCTCCAGTTTATCCAGCTCCAAATTAAAGGTCACTGATGCTAAAAAAAAAAAAAAAAAGGAAATAGAAGAAGTCTGGCTTTAATGATAATTACTGAGTCATTTTATAATTTATATAATTATTGTGACTCATAATATTATTATTATTATTATTATTATAAGTATTTATCTTTTACACACAGTTATTGTAAATCGTTTATTTTAAATAAATATGAATGTATACAGATCATGTAATATAAATAAGCTGTAGTATCAAAAGATTGCACTATTTAAAAAAAAAAAATCTGACCTTACATGTTCGAGTCTCTATCACTATATATTTTTAAATGTATAAACTAAGTTAACAAGTTTCACTTGTCACTGCATTGATAGAGCAAGATTATTTATTTTATTTGTCCACCTTCATTTTTCATATGACATTTAAATTTGTCATATTCTTCAATCTCTTAACCTTTAGCAAAACCTTTAACCTTTAGTTTTGAATCTCGCTGGGTCTCTGTGTTGCAAGGCTCGTGATTGGCTATCTGCCAGTGATGTCACACATTCATGTGCACGCGCTCCACAAACTCCGGATCAAAGCCTGAGTTGACAAAGAAAGTTGATGAACAGCATCATGGTACCATGAAATCCGAATTGGAGAGGTTTGGTTTTGTCAACTCAAAACTAATCCTGTAACTCTGAATTTGTTCCGCTACCATCATGGTACAGGCCCCTGGTGTGTTTGATTAGGGTTGAATCAAACTCTGCAGTGCTGCGGCCCTTCAGGAATTGAGTTTGACACCCCTGGCTAAACTGACAGCTGAATATTTCTTTAGGGCTGGGTAATCATAGGGAAATGTAATACTTTAAATTTATTAATTATCACAATCATTGTTTAAGTCTGTTGGAAACTCATTTGTGCCAGAACAGGTTAGGCTGGTACAGCAAAACACCATTATGTTACATTATGTTATGAAATTGTAGAGTTCATGGGAGTGAATCTCATGGGGTGGATGTCATTCCCAGTTTTCCCTGGCCTGAAATAGCCATCTCTGCCTGAACAAAAGAGTTGCAGTGTTTGAGGAGATGGGAAGCAGGTCTCTGCTCCCCTTCTAGAGACTTCCACCAACAGCTGGCAGCTGTAAGGGTAAACAGACCAAAGTATTGTGACCCTGTGAGCAAGGGAGGAGGCTATGGGGCGAGACTGAAGGTGTTTTGATGCCTCCGATGGGATGAGTTTGCTGATTCATCTTTGTGCTGTCTTTTGTCACAATGCAGGAAGTCACAGCCACGAGTCGCCACTATGTTGACCGGCTTTTTGACCCCGACCCACAGAACGTGCTGCAGGGAGTCATGTGAGTAAACAACCATGTGTCCCTCCTTTTGTGTAGCGCTCTACTCTGTGTTATAGTTCACCATGTTCAATTTCTGAGTCCTAAAGATGAGGCTGTCACCAAAGGAGGTTGTTTTTAGTCCGTAGAGAGCAAGTACATTTTAGTTCTTTTATTGTTTAATGTAAGAAGCTCTGAGGTGCTGTACTTGTGTGTTTATGTGAGTGTATCTGGGGAGCTGCAGATCGGGTCTCTTCATCTTTATTTTTAACTCAGGGCTCCAGCTCTGGTTACTGTTAGCTTGATGTTTCCCGACTGCCACAGCCGTACTTTTCCAAATAGATCCTTCGGAGCAGCCATTAACTAATACATGAAGGTTTTTGCATTTTTGAATACATGAAGTTTTTTGCATTTATGCTGATTTATAGTAATGTCACAATCATTTCAGCAGGATGAGCGTGATCTTGCGTTGCACCATTGATAGTGTTGTTGTAATCACTAGGAAATGCTGTTTCTTTTAGAGTTGGGGGCGTGCTAAAAGAATAATGATGAATAATTGATGCTGTCCAGTCAGCGTACATTGCCTTGTGGGGAGTGCGCCGACTTGTAGCGCCATTGCACTTTGGGTGTCCCGAGTTCAAGTCCCGGCTTTCGGACCTTTCCTGATCCCCACCACCTCTCTCTCACCCACTTCGTTTCCTGTCAATCTGCTGTTTTATCTAAATAAAAAGGCATAATATGGCAAAAATAAATTTAAAAAAGAATAATAATGCTGTCCAAATCCTTCTAGAAATTTCTTAAATTAGACATTTTGAATTGGCTTTTATTTTTTTATTAATAAAAGTAAATAATATATATTAATTTTATTTCAGTTTCAGTAATCTTAGTATCTTAGGTTATTCCAGTTAGTTCAAAAAAGCATTTATAATTGTTTTCTGAGATTAAAAAAAAGTTTGTTATCTGATATTTATATTTTATTACAGTTTTATTTCAGTTATTTATGTCAATTTTTTTAGTAGTTTATTTTCCTTTTCTGTTAACAATAGCAACACTGGGCAATTTCATATTTCTTTCTCCTTTTTTCATTTCTTGACAAAGGCAGAAATCACTTTAGTATGTAAGCCTGTTCCCGCCACTTTGAGAAAAAAAAATATATGATTCTGTAAGTCATAAAAATGAGATACTTTCTCATAATCATGCCTTAGTATCTCATAATAATGAGAAACTTTCTCATAATTGTGAGTTAATATATACAATTTTTTCATTCATAATGAGAAACTTTCTCATAATAATGACTTTATAATTAGGGCTGCAACTAACGATTATTTTGATAATCGATTAATTTGTCGATTATTTTTACGATTAATCGATTTATCGGTTTATGTACTTATATTTTAGTTTTTTAAGTAAGTTATTAATAAATGGTCTTTATCATTCAGCATAGATTTAAGAGATTTTAACCATTTTGCACTGTCATATCCTCATCAAAAATATACCTGGAGTTGTTTTATTGTGTTAGTAATTCTTTTGTTGAACTCTTCTGCAATCAGAACACTGACCCATACTCTAGCAAATTTCACAAGGAGATTTCAAATAATGTTTTCACCATGGCAGTCCTTAGAGCTCCTAAAGTAGTTTAACATCCTGAACAAAGCTTATTAAGGAATCTTTCAGAACATATTTTCACGAAGAATAAGGATAAAACAGAATAAAATTGCAGTGCATTGTATTTTATTATTTACTGGGAAACAGCTTTATAGCTTTTGCTGTGAAATTGTAAACAATCCTTCAAAAAAAGTGCCAATGGCATGAAACCTGAATGGAACTCACAATTTAAAGTAAAATCCATCAGAAGGTTGTCCAGAAAAAAAATAGGACACACACAAAAAACCTGCTGTGTGAAAAAGAGCAGTGAATACTTAGAAAAAAAAGTGCATTTCAAATATCTACATTTACCTCGCTCATTCAGTCATAATTAGGCTGCACGACTGAATTTTGAACTGGTAAACGACAAACTGATCACAGAACATGTTTGTAAAGCTTTAAATGTTAACTGTTAAAAAGCAATGTTATCAGCTTTTACGACTAAACATTTGCAAACAACATTGTACTGGAGAATTTGCACAAATGAAAGTCTTAGGGGCCGTTCACATATCGCGCCTAAAACGCGTGGAAAACGCTAGGCGCACCGCTTTCTCCTTCTTTCCAAAGCGCTCGCGCAGAAGCGCCCCTGAGGCGTCTGCCTTTGCTAAGCAACCTCATTGCTCTCTCCTTGAAGACGCGGAAATTTCAGCAAAGGATAAATGGATTTGTAGCTAAAAAAAATCGCTTGCAGTAGCTCTGCTACTAAATTTATTTCAAAATGGAAATCCATATACAACTATGATCAGCTGTTCCTTTCATCTTGACTGAGCTTTTAACGTTGTTACGGGAAAGGATGAAGCTGATTGGTTAGTTCTTGTCACATGACCCGCGGTGCGGTTGCGGCATTCTGAAAAGTTTAAATGTTTTTAACTCGATGCGGTGCGGTGTTGGAAATAACGAACTTGAGCGCGCAAAAGACGCGATATGTGAACGTCCCCTTAAACAGTGCAGTAGTGCAGAGTTTAATGGTTACTCTTCTTTTTTAAAGTCTCAATGTAAAGTACTCCCACATCACGCTGAATGCTGCAGACATAGACATCATATGATGTCTATGGCTGCAGAGACGCTGCTCGGGAAGCACGTGACATAAAACAAGGACAGCTATTGGCTATTCGCTACTTCTCCTGTTGTACTGGCTGAGTAAAACCTCCGGTGGCTCATTACTGCCACACTTTGGTCACCGCAGATTTGAAATATGCACGAAATGAGCCGCTTACGGCAAATAAAAGTTATTTAGCAACGAATCGATGACTAAATTAGTTGACAACTATTTTAATAATCGATTTTAATCGATTAAATCGATTCGTTGTTTCAGCTCTATTTATAATAATCTCGTAATAATGAGAAACTTTCTCAAAATACAAGAAACTTTCTCGAAATGAGAAACTTTCTCATAATAATGACTTAAAGTGTCTAATAATGAGATTTTTTTTAAATAATGGCTTATTTTCTTGAAAAATTACTTAATCGATGCATGCATGATGCAACGTCACGGCATGCTAGCGACATCTATTGGTCAGTGCTATGCAGGAATACCACAAACATCACTTGTTCTGTAATCTAAAGTGTATAATCTATCATTAAATAGGGATTTCAGATAGATTATCTGCATGTAGTCTTTTAATTTGTAGCACTTATTAACAAGTTACTCTGCCAGACAATGATAGTTCATGGCTTCAGATATAGAGAAATATATTCCAACAAAAATCACATGCATTTTATGATGAAATGAAAGCCATTACACTTATAAACTTAATGAAAAGATGTTCATTTAGATGATTTGTTAGTTTTATTAGCTGTCACTTTCATGCATCACATGCATAAGCCCAAAATATTTATACAGTAGCCCAATCTCATCACGCAAGCACAAAGTCTAGTTGTTCACGACCATGGCAACCACTTGGTCTTGGCCTGTATATAAAATATGCGTGATCATTAAAGTTGTGTACTGAATATGAGAACGTTTCCCATTATTATTATGATTTACAGAATCATATTTTTTCTCAACTGTGGCAGAAACGGGCTTCCATACTTTAGTGATAATGGAACAAAATAAAGAGCAAATGGTGTACATTAGGTTAGTAGTTAATGCTCTGTGTTTATATTATTAAGTTTTTCTGCCGTTCATGTACACTCTTCATTCCTTTTTGTCTTGAATGTTGCATGAGTTTGTGATTATGGAATATTAAAAAATATTTTGGGTACTGTTGATAAAGAATAGCATTGATAAAGCATCAGTTATGATTGCACATGCATTGTCTTCCATTTTAGTGCAAAAAAAGCCTTCTGGAAGAAAAAAAAATATAATATTCAACGGCATGCCCAAATTGTTCAGAGCAGAATCTGGATACATTACCTTTGTGTGCTATATGTGCATTCAGGTGTTGAGTCATGAGATGAGAGTCTGCTAGGAGGGTGTTACTATTTGCTCTCGTTACCAGCCTCTGTAATCCTCAGATCATTCAAATGTACGCTAACCAGTTACGTTTGACATGTCCAACAAAGACAGCAATGTTCTCTGCTAAGCTGTTTTAATCAGCATTATTGCTTAATTATTGTACATGCAGTTTCCATATTAATTGAAATACTAAATGTAATGTTTTTACTTCTAAAATGTTTGTCTTATACTGAAGGAATATTTAAACCTTGTGAAAAATAATGGGCATATGAAAAATAGTATGATATAAAAATATATTTAAAGCAAAATGTCTTAATGCTCACCAAGGCTGCATTTATTTGATCAAAATACAGTAAAAACAGAAATATTGTTAAGTATTATTACAACTGAAAATAACAATTTATTCCTGTAATGGTAGAGCTGAATTTTCAGTCTTTTATAAGTCGCACCTGAGTATAAGTCGCATCAGTACAAAAATACGTCATTAATACATTCATTCTTGGTTCTAAATAAATGCGACTTATAGTTCATTTCTCTTAGTTCATTTCTCTTGGTTCATGTCAAATTAATTTTGATAAATAAGTCGCACCTGACTATAAGTCGCAGGACCAGCCAAAAAACTTATAGTCCGGAAAATACGGTATGTAAATGTCTTTACTGTCATGGTGATTAGTTTAATGTCTCCCTGCATAATAAAAGTATTAACTTCTTAAAAAAAAAAAAATCTAAAGACCCCAAACTTTTGAACAGCTCTGCTTTGTTTACAGCGGCAACCATGGAAATTCTGTACTGCTGCTGTTCCATAAGCACCACCTGCTTTCAGATTGTGAATTGCATCTAATTCAGCCTGTCTGCTGTTTTTGTTTTATGCATATATATTTTATAGTATAGTTTTAGTCAGATCATTCTGTTTTTGCTGCAATTTTTAAATTGTGCAGTCTAGTTTAGTTTAAAAACTGCTCGTGCTGCATATATGCGGCATATTTTTAATTACAATGCAGTAGTCGCCGCTAATCTCTGATTTCTTTTGTTTGTGTTATTCGATTTGGGGTTTGTTTTAAAATGTATTTGAATTTGTTTTGTTCAGTTTAACAAATAAATGTGCAGCATTTTGTCCAGTCAATAATAAAAGTGCACCATTTCATGTCTTAAATCTCATTTGTTCCAAAACAGTTGTGAGAAAATTGTATTGTATCGTAAGTTGAGTGAATTGATACATCCCTAGTAAACAGTAGTTGAACAGTAGTTTAAAACAATTTTGAAGTCAGCAACCACAGTACAGCTTTTCTCACCCAGCTTGTTGTTTATCTGCCCAATAGTCTCAAAATGATTTCTTATGATTTCTTATGTTCTTCTGTGGATAAGTTTCTATGACATAGAAAAGACATAGAAATTTTTTTTTTCATTGTTTTGCACCATGAGTTATAAGTGATTGCACCTTTATTGACAGTGACATGAAGAATGCTGTCATCGGAAACAACAAACAGAAGGCCAACCTGATAGTGTTGGGAGCCGTGCCAAGGTATGTCCACCCATTTCACTCTTTTTTCACCAATAGTACTGCAATGAGTTTTGACACAGCCAGTAAGGTTGAAAAATAGTTAATTTATCCAGTTGTCTGGGCTGGGCCAATATTGCTGTAAAATTACAGTGAAGTCCAAAAGTCTGGGATTATATTCAAAATCTGGGATTCAAAATCATATTTTAACCTATAAATAAACAAGGTTTATTTAATTAAAACACTCTCTTACCTTAAAGATGGCAAAAGCTGTTTTCTCTGTTTAACATGCTATTCACTGCTGATGAGGATATATATGTGTGTGTGTGTGTGTGTGTGTGGGGGGGGTGTAGACTGCTGTATCTCCTCCAGCAGAGCTCCTCTAGTCTGGAGCTGAGGACTGAATGTGCGGTCGTGTTGGGCAGTCTGGCAATGGGCACAGAGAACAACATCAAGTCCCTGGTGGACTGTCACATCATCCCAGCCCTGCTTCAAGGTTCTTGCTCTGTCTATTCAGTCTATCTTTCATATTACTGTTTTAACTATATATTTTTATCAAATAGATTAAACAATGCCGCCTTGATGAGCCTAAGAGATTTCCTTCTAAAAAAATTGTGATACCAAACTTTTGACCAGTGTTTTCTGTTTTTTGCAGGACTCTTGTGTTCTGATCTGATCTTCATTGAGGCATGTCTGCGTTGTTTAAGGACCATCTTCATCAGTCCAGTCACTCCAGTGCAGCTGCTCTACACAGTAAGACAACATGCATATTCCGAAATGACATATGTACATTCTTAATAGGAAGTGTGATCAACATGTTTTAATTTGCATCAGGACCCCACTGTGATCCCCCATCTCATGTCCCTGCTGAGTCGGTCACAGCACACACAGGAATACATCACACAAATCTTCGCCCACTGTTGCAAGGTAGCACACACAACTCTGTGCATTACATGTCACGTATACATTTATTCAGTATTAAAAAAAGAATGGTTCCAGTTCTAAATGCTTATTAGATTAGCTACATAAGAGATTTATTTTAAGCTTTATTAAGGATTAGCCAACATGCACCTGTGGATACGTGTCAAACCATAAAATGGTTGCAGTATTCCAGTTTAGGCTTCTTGGCAAAGTAATCTTTTCTTTTCTATCAAAATAATGTTATCTATTGAAAAAAATGCATTGAATAATTTGTGTGTCCAGACTCCAGAACATCAGATGGTGTTGTTCAACCACGGTGCCATCCAGAACATCTCTCCTCTGCTCATATCTCCCTCCTATAAGGTACAACAAGGAATGAATTGCTTTTGCATTTGTAATTGTATTTTTAATGCATGGCATGTGTTCAGAGTAATAATGGTCTGTGAACCTTCTCTGTAGGTACGGATGCAGGCGTTAAAGTGTTTCTCAGTTTTGGCCTATGAGAACGCTCAGGTCTCCATGACACTGGTGAAAGGTGAGCACGACCTCTATCATCCTCTATCATTGGATCACCACTAATTCTAATTCATTAATTTTTGTCCTCCTGGCTTACGTTCATCAGAGGTTCTCTTTGACTTCTCTTTTGTGTTGCAGTTTTTCATTATCTTTGGTAATATCTGAATCACTGTTCAGTGAAATAAAAGAACAGTGCAGAACAGTAGGTTGAAGGAAGTAAAAAATACCATTCAGAACCTCCATAGAGACAGTATGAGGTTGTTAGGTGAAGATATATGATTCTGTAGAAGCTACAGTGCAGTATGTTAGAAATGTAATTGCTGATTTTGGTGAACAACTACATCACTGTTACCATGGAAAAGTTGGAGTGAGCTTTTGCTAGCAAGTGGAGTCTTGCTGGTTTAAGTTATCTATTGGAAAGCCACCATTGTACTGTAGCTATATACACTAGTGTTCAGAAGTTTGGGGTCAGTAATCTATACATTAAATTGATCAAAGTGGAGGTAAAACATTTTACAAAAGAATTCAGTTTCAAATAAATTCTGTTGTTTTATTTAATAATTTTTATTAGAATTTCTATAAAAATATTAAGCAGCAAAATGGTTTAATATTTATAATATTTCAAATAAATAAAGTAATATATAATAAAAATAATAAATAAATGTTTCAAAGTTTTAAATAAATTTCTCAAATCAGCATTTTAGAATGATTTCTGAAGGATCATGTGAAGACTTGAGAAAAGGCTGTCGAAAATTCACTTTTGCCATTACAGGAATAAATTACATTTTGAAGTATATTAAAATAGGAAACCATTTTAAATTGTAACCATATTTCACAACATCACTGTATTTTTATAAAATAAATGCAGCCTGTGAACATACACTAAGAGACTTTAAAACCATTTAAATAATGTTACCGACCCCAAACATTTGAGCAGTAGTGTATAATACCTAGTTTATGGTGTAGTATTGGAGCCTAAATATTATCAGCACTGTTTTCTTCTATCTAAATGCATCAAAAAGACTGATTCAAAATAGTTTTTTGCTCATTGCTTATTAAAATGCTAATTTTATTCTTTGAATCAGATGTGGTTATATAATAGATGTTTGGTTCAAAGCTTAAAACCTTTATTTAGATTTTCTGTATGTTAATAAAATAATACTTCAGTCTGCTGAAAATCATATTTTGTGTATATGTGTTATTTTTCAGTGCTTGTAGATGGTGAGCAGCTCTCTCAGGTTTTTGTTGGAATGATGCAAAGGGACAAACCCATTGAAATGCAGCTTACAGCTGCCAAATGGTGAGTAAATCTCATCCTGCAGGCTATTTATAAAAATACATGTGTAATCCCTTCAGCTTTTACAAACTTGCACACTTTTTTCTCTCAGCTTAACATACATGTGTCGAGCAGGAGCCATCAGGACAGACGACAACTGTGTTGTACTAAAGGTACCTCAAAAGAAAAATCACATTTATGTTATGAATGAATGTGATGAATGCAAAAGTTTCATTTAAAGTGCATATGAACTAGTTCTTCTCTTCTCTCTGTGTGTGTGTGTGTGTGTGTGTGTGTGTGTGTGTGTGTGGACAGACTTTGCCGTGCCTGGTGAGGATGTGCAGTAAAGAGCGGTTACTGGAGGAGAGGGTGGAGGGGGCTGAGACGCTAGCCTACCTGATGGAGCCGGACGTAGAACTGCAGCGGATTGCAAGCGTCACTGACCACCTTGTGTCCATGTTGGCTGACTACTTTAAATACCCAAGCTCCGTCAGCGCCATCACTGATATTAAGAGGGTAACTCCACATACACATATACACATTTCAATAGCTTTCCAGATTTTGACATTACAGAGACTTCTGTTGTTTTGTATAAAGCCAAGTATGTAAATTTCAAGGATGTAACCAGGTAACTTTTAAACTCTTTTCCAATGAAATTAAATCAGTTTAAGTGATCGTTTGTCTTTCTGTAGTTGGATCATGACTTGAAACATGCACATGAGCTGCGACAGGCAGCTTTTAAACTCTATGCTTCTCTGGGCTCCAATGATGAGGATATCAGGAAAAAGGTAGTGTATTATATTGTATTGTATTATAAGTGCTCTGTCTTTCATCAAAAAATCTACAGTATGACTGTTGACTACTTTGATACCCTGAAAATTAAAACAGGTTATTAGGTAGATGTGGTGAATGTGCTAAGGATGTTAACATTAATTTCCCTGCTATAGATTACGGAGACGGAAAATATGATGGACAGGATTGTTAGTGGCCTATCAGAATCTAGTATCAAAGTACGGTTAGCAGCAGTCAGGTATGACACACATTTTCTCTTAATTGTCCGTCAAAAAAATTAGGAGAATGAAAACTGCCATTGTACACTACCATTAAAAAATTGGGGGTCTGTGAGAATTATTATTATTATTATTTTTTAATCAATATTTTTATTCTGCAGCGACACTTTCAGTTGATCAAAAGTGACGACAAAAAAGATTTTGGTTTCAAACAAATGTTGTTCTTTGAACTTTCTATTCACCAAAGAATCCTGAAAGACAAGTGTCATGGTTTCCTCAAAATATTAAGCAGCACAGTTGTTTTCAATATCTGATAATAATAAGAAACCGATAAGAAATTATTCCAAATTGTAATAATATTTCACAATATTACTGTTCTAACTTTATTTTTGATTAAGTAAATCCTTTTGTGAGCATTTTCTTTCAAAAACATTAAAAAAAATCTTACCAACTCTAAACTTTAGAATAGTAGTGTAAATGTTAAATGTGTTTGTTGAAAAGGTACAACAATTGAATAGTGAAAAAATTTAAAAATCAAACAAAGAAAGGAGGTTTTGGTTTGCTCTTTTATTTTCATTTATTTCTTTCAAATTTCCTCTAGATGTCTTCACAGTTTATCACGGTCTGTACAACAGTTAAGGACAAGTTTCCATGATCATGCAGTATGGAAGCCACTAATGAAGGTATGATATTCAGAAGATGATGAGTGAAACCTGCAGACTAGTCAAACCCTAACTGAATGCACATTTGTTTTTTGTGGGTAGTTATTACAGAATGCACCAGATGAGGTCCTGGTCATGGCCTCTTCAACACTATGCAACCTACTGCTGGAGTTTTCACCCAGCAAAGAGGTAAAGTACAACACTTCATTGGTTTATTAGTATTATTCAGCCAGAATTTTAAATTTCCTACAGTAAATGTAATATAATTATTGAACTCCTTCAAACTGAAAACCTTTAAACTTCAAGCTTTTAAAACTATTTCAGATATTCTGGTCAGGCATTCTCAAGCCAACATCAAAGTTTGTCTTAAACTGTATTATTAAATACTCGGTTTTACAGTATACAGTATAGTTTTACAGTATAGTATATATTTTTTATGATTTAATAAAATTAAATATTTTAATCACTGACCACTCACGTTTTCTTTGTGCATAAAGGAATTTTATAAAAAAAAAAGATTTATGAGGAAATGTTGTTAATAAAATGTATATTTTTTCTTTTAAACAAACATGAGAGGATTATTCCCAGTGCAGCTGGTCTTAAGTGATTGTGTATGTGTTTGTTCACAGCCTATCTTAGAGTCTGGGGTCATCGAGTTACTATGCAGCCTCACCCAAAGTGACAGCCCAGCTCTAAGAGTCAATGGCATCTGGGCTCTCATGGTAAGACCAACTGACTTCGGTCCACACCAAAGCTTCAGTATGAAAACACTCTGTCATCAGAAGCCATAATGTGTTTCTGTGCAGAACATGGCCTTCCAGGCAGATCAGAAGGTGAAGGTGGAGATAGTTCGAGCTCTGGGCACAGAACAGCTCTTTAGACTCCTGTCTGATCCTGATACGAATGTGCTCATGAAAACACTGGGGCTGCTTCGAAACCTGCTCTCCACCCGGCCGGTAAGTTATATATGAAAGTATGTACAGGTGCATCTAAAAAAAAGTAGAAAAATGTTTTGTAACATTTCAAAGTTTAACTTTCATATATTCTAGATTCATTACATGTAAAGTAAAATATATTTAAAAAGTTTTTGTTTGTTTGTTTTCATTTTGATGATTAGAGCTTACGGATCATGAGAGTAAAAAATCCAGTATCTCAAAATCTTATAATATTTATATTTGAGTTTCATTAAAATGACCATCCCTACAGTATAAATTCCTGGTATCTGTATTTCATGAAACCATAATAATGGGGAAGACTGTTGACTTGGCAATGGTCCAGAAGACAATCATTAGCCGCTTTTCCACTGTCGGGCCAGTGCTTTAAATGGGCCATGTGGGGCTAATAGCCTCGGACCCGTAGCACCGAGGCCCAATCATCACTGCGTTTCCACTGTTGGGCCAGAAGCTCCGCTGCGCTTCACTAAAATCCATCCTTTACACGCTTCTCAGGAACAACGTCATGCAACCCCATCATTTCACCAACAAAGAGAAGTTATCAGAAAACTAATAAGAAATAAGCTTTTATTTGTTTTCACAAAACGAAAACAATAAAAGCGACTGTTTGTTTGCATGCTTTGTTAAATATTTCAATCCAAAAGCATTAATGTTTTACTATAATAAGTGATACACTGATCATAATGAATTAATTTATCAGGATTGAAAATTAGTCACACAGAAATAAAGCGTTATGAACATAACCTGCTTATTCAGTCGAGTCGGTTTCTGTTTATTTGTATTATTTGTAGAAATAATGATCATTTCTATATTTTTATAAAAGCTCCCAAACAAAAAAACATTATTTTATTTTTATAACATAGGCTACGTGGAGCTAAACTCTCGAGACAAGACTTATGACAGATAAAATATGTTACTAAATAAATACACGATTGTGATAGAAAATAAGAAGATGCCATCTGATTTCTTCATGTGGTCGCATTTAGGCTACCATGTTTACTATGGTAACGTTAATGCCTAGCGTGCATAAGTCTTTTGCATCACTTATAAATATTCCTGCCTTGTATGGTGATTATTATCCACATCGGATCAAGTTATTTTAAACACTCGCTGCTGACTGAAAGTGAGTTTTGAGCTCAACTTATTTTAATTTTTTTTTAAAGCTGGTGTTACAGCTGTTATCTTTATGAAATGATCCGCGATGCTGATGCTCTCCGGACGCAGAGATACTCCGCCTTTGTTCATAACCACTCTCACTCCTCTAACGCCAGCTGGCCCGCTTTGGCCCAAGGTTTTCATTGGGCCAAAAACCTGGGCCGCTGGCTTCGAGGAAGCACCGACAAGGGACGATCAAGCACCGGAAGTGACAGTGGAAACACGACTGGCCCTGGCACGCACTAGCACACCCGCTTTTGGCCTGACAGTGGAAACACGGCTATTGACACCTTCCACAAAGAGGGAAAGTCACAAAAGGTCATTACTGAAAGGGCTGGCTGTTCACAGAGTGCTTTATCAAAACATATTAAATGCAAAGTTGACTGGAAGGAAAAGGTGCACAAACAACTATGAGGACCACAAGCTTGAGAATACTGACAAGCAAAGCTGATTCAAACACTTGGGTGATCTTCACAAGGAATGGACTTGACTGAAGCTGGAGTCAGTGCATCAAGAGTCACCACACTCGGGCGTCTTCAGGAAAAGGGCTACCAAGTCACTTCTGAAACCAATACAACGTCAGAAGTATCTTACCTGGGCTAAGAAGAAAAATAACTGGACTGTTGTTCAATGGTCCAAAGTCTTCTTTTCAGATCAAAGCAAATTTTGCAATTCATTTGGAAATCTAGGTCTGGAGGAAGACTGGAGAGGCACAGAATCCAAGCTGCTTGAAGTTGTGAAGTTTCTGAAGTCAGTGATGATTTGGGTGCCGTAATGTCTGCTGGTGTTGGTCCATTGTGATTAAGTCCAAAGTCAATGCAGCCGTCTACCAGGAGATTTTGGAGCTTCCATCTGCTGACCAGGTTTATTGGCAATGCTGATTTCCTTTTCCAGCAGGACTTAGCAGCTGCCCACAATGCCAGAACCACTTCCAAGTGACTTGCCTACCATGATATTACTGTGCTTGACTGGCCAGCCAACTCACCTGACCTGAACCCCATTTGGAATCCATGGGATTTTTCAAGAGAAAGATGAGAAATCGTTGATCTAACAATACAGACAAGCTGTAGACTCAGTAGTGCCTCAGCAGTGCCACAGGATCGCTTTCATGCCACACCTAACTGATGCTATCATTTGTTTTAAAAGAACCCCGACCAAGTATTGAGTCCATAAATTAACATATTTTAAAGAACTTGAACTTTTGGGTTTTGCAAATCCTTTTTTTTATTTATCTTAGGAAATATTCTAATATTTTGAGATACTGAATTTTTTACTTTAATGAACTGTAAGCTCTAATAGTCAAACTTATAATAAAAATAAAAAACTTTTGAATTGTTTTACATATAATCTAGAATATATGAAAGTTTCACTTATTGAAATAGGTTACCAAAAAAAACTTTCACGGTATTCCAATTTTTTGAGATGCACCTGTATTTGATTGGTCTGATACATTCCCTTTCACTGTCTAACACACACTAATTTTCTTTCCCTGCCTTTGGTAGCATATAGACCAGATCATGAGCTCACATGGGAAGCAGATAATGCAAGCGGTCACGCTTATCCTAGAGGGAGAACACAGCATAGAGGTCAAAGAGCAGGTGAGTTGCTCAAACACACAAAGATGACATTGTGCTTACAGAATCAGACTAGTAAGATTTCTCAAGCAACTATTATATTTCACAGGTGCTTTGTTGAAAGAATGTTCCCAGTTTAATACAGTATAATAATAATAATTAAAACTATCTTTGTGTCTATTCAGAGTGTCCGTAGAAGTCCTTGAAAAGTATTAAAGTCTTAAAATGACTTTTTAAAATGTAAAACTGTTAATATTTTAAATCCCATAGAAAAAGTCTTTAGCACTTTTGTCTTGTTATCAGTTGGTTCTCCTCTCCCCTGACCAGTTATCAGGTTTTGAGTGTTATACATTATGGTGCATTAAACTGGCATTTTTGTGGCATACATAATTTGTTTTAATTGTTTTCTCATCAAGGCTTACTGTAAAACCATTAATACTATGCTCTGAAATTGATCTTTAAAGGGTTATAAAACCCCAGACTAATTTTTCTTTTAGATTTTAGTAGAGGTGTTTGTGTTTCATGTCATAGAAGACAATGTTAGCATTGGATAGTTCTAACTTTGGAGAAAACTGGTTAATTTTAAGCTTTTTTTATGCTACTTTCATCTTCCAAGTTTAAGATCTACATCGTGTTGACGTCACAATTTGTGATGGGTCAATGGACTAGTACATCGATGACTCGTTGGTGTATATTAAATGATTAATGAGACTGCGTGTTCTTATCCTGTGAGAAGACGCTTCCCTTAATTATTCACAACAGCATGTGTTGATTCGCTATGACAGACGCTTTAGACTGCGAGACCGCGTACATTAACCGACAGAAACATTCATGGATCGAAGGAGAGTGTATGTTTTAGCTTTGTACGGTAATAAGAATTTGGCACAAATGCGCTTCATTTACCTTTTAAGTGTTACCATTTGTACAGCTCCGTGACACAACCAAAAGGCTTATATTAACGCTGCAGAATAAGCCTAAAGTTATCAGAGGTGCAACAGTGCTTTCATTTGTTTTTGTTTTTTTGTTGCAGAGTGCAAATGGCTGTGCTTTGTGTTTTTAACACGATGCAAGATATATATATGGTTAGCAGTGGTTAGCTCGAACCACAGTAATAAAGAAATGCTAAAACAGTGGTCATTGTGCCCTGAGGAGTGGAGGGGGAATAGGGGAGACAGACAGCATAAACATCTACAGTTTCAGACAGTCAGACAGTCTCGCATCGAGTTAAAAACACAAAGCACAGCCATTTGCACTCTGCATCAAAAAAAAATATGAAAGCGCTGTTGCACCTGTATTATAACGAGAACAGTATTATACTGTAATTGTTTTGAGTTTAGTTTTCGCTTTTTATTGCACGTTTTGTTTCACTCCTCCTGACCGCCAGAGATGGTGTTACATGGTGGATAATCGCAGCTTCAGCTGCATAGGTTGAGGAAGAATACCAATGAAGTCACGTAGTGACGTAAGCTGAGCTGCGGAATATAACCCACTGCAGCTCAGCGCCCCTCCTCTTTCACATTCATGCCTTTGGATTAGGTTATGTTTACATGACAACTGTGTAGTCAAAAATGGATATACATATAAATCCACACTTTGCTAAAGAAGCATTAGCAAACTCTTAAACGGCAACAACAGTACCATATATTCTGCCATTTTTGTGTATGTTTGTTTGCTCTTGCCTTTTAAAATCGTCATTTTCTGCGCATGTCTACATACCTAACACATACTACGCATGCACATGACTTCACCATTTTCAAAGATTCTCGTATTGGGTGTTTACACAGAAACTATAACGGTGCCATTTTGAAACCAGTTTTCAAAAATATGCATTTTCAGTCCCCAAAACGCTGTTATCGTGTAAAAGAACATTCAAAACAAGTTTCCTGTTTTTGGTTGAAATCTTTGATGTGTAAACAGCCCATCAGTTCTCATCATCAAGTACAGCTTTATAGGAGCAGAGGATTATTCATCCTCCCAAGCTGTGGCGATCTCTGCCTATCATGTTCAACATCTGAATGAAGCACTTACTACTAACCCGAGTCTGCATTGTAGTTTACTACCTATATCGGAGAGACAGATGCATTTGGTGCAGTTGGACCTCAAACGGCATGCTGATGTTTTACCAGCAGACTTAACCTGGCAGCAGAGAGCTCAAAAATGTTGCACTTCTTGGCCTTGATGAATGTCCTGCACATCCTGTTCAGTCTCATGTTTTTTTTCCGCAAACCTTCACCTATGGATTCCTTTGCTGTGACAGCATGAGTGTATTTCATTGCAGTTTTCAAATGCCCTCAAAGGGCCAGGTATGGCCAAAAGCCAATCCAAGAATAGTAACACTTTGGCTTCAATGGCAGAGGCAGAGTCCATTGGTGTGCGGAATGTACCTGAAGTTGAACAGCCAGTTGTGGTGCTAGTGGTGTCACCAGACAAAGCACTGCAGGCAACTGTTCAATGCCCTAGTGTTCAGTGTGGCTGCACAGATTCCCTTATGAAGAAAGCTTATGAGTCAGCTGCCTACATTATTTGAGATGAAAATACTGTCTGCCAACTCATTTTGGCTGCTTCTAACTCCTTGGAAACGGTGGAGGTGGATCCCTCTGTCCCACAGTTTTTACAGACAGCCTTGCTAGCTATGGGGCACGAGACTCGAGAGCTATGATCTCTCACAGCAGCACTTTTGAATGCTCGCTGTTAGGTATGGCTCGCTCAGACCAGATTACCGGCAGA
The DNA here is from genome assembly GCF_963082965.1 of Carassius carassius. Lineage (NCBI taxonomy): Eukaryota > Metazoa > Chordata > Actinopteri > Cypriniformes > Cyprinidae > Carassius > Carassius carassius. The sequence continues at coordinate 13,794,789 of NC_081773.1, read as the reverse complement.
TTGTAAAAAGGCTTTGAAGGATCTTCCCATCATTCCTGGACATTTTTTTGGTCCTGATGTATCTGAGATGTTGAAGAAACGCATGATGTCTGCGACTACCCAGCAGCTAACATAGGAGACCTAACAGGTTTCTAAATAAGCTCCCCATTTTGCATGTTGCACATGACCGATGTTCTCCGGTCAGTTGCAGAAGGGGATTGGTTCACAAGTGTGGACCTGACAGATGCATATTTCTATGTTCCGATTGCCATGCATTACAGGAGTTTTCTATGCTTCAGTTTCAAGAACAAGACCTATCAGTTTAAATTTCTACCATTTTACCTTTCCCTAGACTGTCTTATGTTTACGAGATGTATGAAAGGTGCCCTGTCTCAACTGTGGGCCCAGGGAATACAAATTCTACCCTATCTGGATGATCTGCTGGTTTTGCTCCGATGAAGAGCTCTCCGTTCCCTGCACAATCCATCACGTTCATCAGGATGACTGTCAATTCAGTCTCAATGCGTGCTTCTATGTCTCGGATGACAGATATCCTAAACCTCTTGCCCAGTTTCATCTGGTAGTGTCTCTACAGTATGGAGTGTTACTGAGGCTAATCGGAATGCTAAAAGCAGCCTCCTCCATCCATTTCCTTTGGATTACTCCATTTGCGACCCCTGCAAGTATGGAACCTTTTTAACAGGAGGTTTGCCATTAGGAATTGTCTCCTTGTCGCAAGGTTATAACAACTGATGCATCCCTCATGGCTTGGGGGCAGTATGGAACCACAGAGGTATCCGTGGCAGATGGTCAAGGAACCAGTCAATGGACCACATAAACCTGTTGGAGATGCATGCAGTTTTTCTGGCCTTGAGACATTTCCTTCCGGTTCTAGCAATACATCAGCGTTTTTCAATCTGAATCACCAGTGGGGTACAAAGTCAGAGAGTTTGTTGTGGCTCACTCGCAAGATCCTCACCTTGTCACTTCCACGGTTCGCATCAATGAGGGCTGCTTGCCAGGATTGGTCAGTCAGGTTGCAGATGCTCTATCCAGGAATTGAATACATCCAGGAGTGGAGACTACACCCGAATGTAGTTCAGGTCATCTGGTAAGAGTTTCCTCCAATATCTTTTCTGTGGATTCACAGGATTGCTTAGGGCAGACACTGTGTGCTTCTGATAGCTCAACAGTAGCTGTCCAAACCATGGTTTCCCTGGCTCCTATCAATGTTGGTGAACAAACCAAGGAAGCTTCCAGTCAGGAGGGATTTGGTATTTGTTAAAGTTACTTATCCCAAATGTTTGACCGGTTGTGTGTGTGTGTGTGTGTGTGTGTATATATATGTCTTACATTCCCTTAAACATCCAGATAACTGTTATTGAGCCTGGAACAATCATTAAGAATAATTTAAATACCTACCAGAGTTGGTGTTTATCAATGCTTTTGTGTGTGTGTGTGTTTTTTTTTTTTTTTTTTTTTGCAGACATTGTGCATATTGGCCAATATTGCTGACGGAAACACTGCCAAGGAACTCATTATGACCAATGACGACATGCTTCAAAAAATTAAATATTACATGGTCAGTGAATTGTCATTAGCTCATCTGGTTTGTCAGTTGTGGGCTTTTTTTCAATATGTTTTCTTTCAGACTATTTTATTGTCTCTACCATAGTGTCCTTGTACTGTTGCTTGTTTCCACCTCATCACTGTTCCCCCTATGGATAGTTATTTTGCTTCTGGGTAATTTCTTCTGTTCATGTTTCAGGGTCACTCCAATGTGAAGCTGCAGCTGGCTGCCACCTTCTGCATTTCTAACCTCATCTGGAATGAGGAGGACGGTGAGAAACTCATGAGACCAGTGCAAGAGTTAAATAGGACTCTTTGTGTATTGTCAGGAATACAAGTTTGTGTTTTTCCGCTTCCTCCAGGCTCACAAGAGAGACAAGACAAGCTAAGGGAGTTGGGCTTTGTTGATATCTTACACAAACTCACCCAGGGATCAGATCCCAACCTCTGTGACAGGTGATGGACAGATTTTCATTCACAATCTGTTGGTAGTCGTTTCATCTTTTGTTTGGTTTGGTGCCATAATGATTTGACTCTTCAAATCTCCTTTCTCTCTCAGGGCAAAAACGGCGATGCAGCAGTATTTGGCATGACCTCGAAGGAAGGCGGGATATGGCCTCACTAGCAATCTCTAGGAGGATGACATCTCCTGAGTTTTTGTTTTAGATTTGAGTTTCGTTTTGCTCTTCCTTTTGTTTTGTTGCACAAGATACCCTTTGTTGTGGAGACCCTGAACAGCTTTGTAAATCAAGATACACGGTTTCCTGGAGGCCACAACACCTTTTGGGCTTTCAGCTACATTGGCTTAATATGTTTTCTGCTGAAATCTTGGAACTATTGTATTTTTGTTTGTTTGTTTTTTGGACTTAATGTGAATGAAAAAAAGCTCCTCAAAGTGTGTTGCAG